>NC_135063.1:606060-909090 GCF_051401765.1 Calliopsis andreniformis
TCCAAAATATTCGTATAAACTCTCTGTAGTTCTCTTCTACACTTCTAGCGCGTGCGGCTTGGACAGAAAATGAATGGGAAGATGAACATATTAATATTTTCTATTCCAAAATCTCATAGGGAATGTTCCGATTTGCCTTATGGATTGTTAGAAGTAGTGAGTAGACAGGTTTATTATTATTCAACAATACTCTTTGATTTTCTACAAAATGCATCGCAGAATCATCTAGCCGAGACAAGTATTGTCGAATTTTGCTGCCTCTCTATCAGGTAAGTCATTCATTGTTTCAATGATAATGATCGGCTATCATTTGCGGCGCACCCAACGCGATCGATATTGTAAAACAGTTTACCTGATTACAGGCGGATTTTACCAAATCTTTAGTTGCTTACAAATAATTAACGAAGCCCTAAACATCAAATAGTCATTTTTGATTTTCGACTGATTACAACCTCTAGAATCGCATCTTAAAATGTCTCCCACCTGTAGCCGAACACCCTGTATATATTCATATGAGTCTTCTATATAAGCCACTCATTTGTTAAATTGGTTAACTCTGCAAAACAAAAATATTTATATCTATTATAGTTTGACGTCCAATCCTCAATATCATTTAACTGGTAGTACGTTACTGAGTATTGCTATTGGGTGTGATTATAGAATTTGCTCGCCGGTTGTTTAATTGTTCTGGTTTGCCAGACATTGATATTCACTATGTTTTTCATTTCTTATTTCATACCGCAAGCATTAGTATCTACGCTAACCTAAAGAAATATAACTAATACATAATATCTAATTTATAACAGGTAAGCAAATAAAAAAACTTAATAAGATTATTGCTCACTATAAAATAATTAAATGTAAAATTAAATGTTGCATGTCGATTTCTTCAAGCGAATTAAAAAGCTGAAGAAATCGCTTAAAAAATTCAACAAACATTCAAGGAGGAAAAAACCAGACACAGCTATCGTTTTAGGTCTCTCGCCGACAGACGTTCTCATAATCGATTATCTCGTTCTCCCAAAGGGAAATGTTCAATGAACAGACAAAGCTATTTCCACTCTGTATCTTCTAAAAGGAAACGACCAGGGTTTATATATTCCATTCAGTCTCATAAAAATGATCGAAACCGATCATATAGCAGATCACCGTCAGTGAGACGTACCCGTAAATGAGATTATTGTTGCTTACACAGCATGGGCCTTCTCATATTAAAAAGATAACGGACTTTTGGACATCCAAAACCAAAAAAATGCAGTTATTTCAGCTGTAGAAAAATGATTAAACTCTATTTTAAACGATAAAGAAGACATTACAAAAGTAATGAAGTAATGTATTGTAGAATCAGATGACGATGCAGGTCGAATACTCTGTGACTTATTACACAGCGTCACTGACCTTAGACGAACATTAATAGTGCCTTTACTAAGTAAAGAGGTCAAGGAAACAGTGATAGAAAAACTATTCCTTCAAATAGTATCATTTGAGACGGATATAGGGGAAAGATTTAAACAGGTCAGAACACTCGAACGAACAAGCAAAAAATTAAAAACAGAACATAGGACGTGCATAGGTATATTAAGTGTACCAGGTACAAAGGTTTTTTGCAAAGGAAGTGAGTTCCTGTCGCAATGTCAAACGAAGTTTATTGCTCGTCCCTGTTCCTCGCTGTGCCGTGCCGAGGATGAAAGGCAAAAAAATAGTATACAAATCCCGTAAGACAGCTGCGAACAGTCCCGATGTGTAGCTCTTTTACGGAACAGTACTGTACTACAAATAGTGATATTATGGAAGCTAAATACTTCCAGATAACATGGAAGTAAAGGAATCCCTCTGAGATAAAGAGAACCTGTAAACTATGCAGATTTAAATAACTGTTACACAAAATAAATGTATTTTTATCACATATACTAGTATAATATACACTAAAATTCATCTAAGTACATATAATATTACAAGTGAGTGAATAGTCCATTTCACATGGGCGCCATTGCATTGAGCCATCTGCAAATAGAGAAACCTCTCAAACGAATACTTAAAATCTACAAATACCGCGTAGTTGAGTTCGATTTAGACTCTAGTTCCCATCAAAAATTTCCAAGAACATTAACTCCCGAAAAATTTCTAACCAAATTAATCCCTCCAAAAATGCATCCAAAAGATATCAAATAACCCTCTAAAAAGCATCCAAAATATATTAGTAAACCCCCCAAAAGTACCTTTAAAAAATATGAATCCACAAACGTGAAACCCAAAAAATATTAAAAAAGAACACCTCAACAAATGTTTATTACTATTTGATTTGAAAAAGAGTACTGAAATCGAAAGTAGTTGCCCCGTTTGTACAGTGTGCTCCACAACACGTTAATTAAAAAATCATGATAAAAATAACGGATACATGTGAAAACACGTGGCGAGCCCATTTTATCAAAATCAGACAACCGACTTGTGACGTCATGTATAGTGTCCTCAGTAGTATTCCAGAGTGGTCGTAGAAATTGCCAGATAAAATTTATACCTGCTTAACGATTTTATGGGGTTAAACTGAAAAGCCGAAAGGGAACTTTAGCCCGATCTAACTAAATAGTAACCAACTTTGACAAACTTGACTGTCAACGTGACGATACTGTTCGGAACCCGTGAGGGCTAAAATCTCGGGGTTTCTGTGCGCAGAAAAATGAGTGGGGATTTGTTAAGAATTTCCATATAAGGAAATTTTTCAGGGTTAGAACGAAAGTTCTAGGGCATCTTCTTTTAACAGGCAAACACTCGAATATTTTGGGGAGTAATGGTAAGTATTCTCCGTACGTAACAACAGTATAGCGTCGTGTCCACGTGTCTTTTTCTAACTCATTACGCGTATGTATTATAAGTTCTGATAGTCTATTGCATCGGTCGCCAATCGGTGGTCCGCGGATCACTGATGGTTCGTGAGAAAATTTTGGTGGTCTGTAGAAAAATCTGGATATTAGTTACATTCTCTATGTTCTATTAATAAGAAAACAAAAATAATATTCTAAGAAATTCTGATAGTCTGAACCGCAATTTTCACCTTTACATTGCACTAAATTCACGAACTGTACTAGAGAGGAGGAAACAGGAGAGAAAAGTTAGGGTAGTCTTAAGTTATATTTGATATAATGTATGAGACAACCTCTGCCGACCCGTACGCTTCAGCATTGTTTCAACCATTAATACAGTCAATCCGCTCCGTGAATACCGATTCTCATGCAATTGTTTTATTTTATTTGTTTATTTGTCAGATGTTCTTTTTCAGTAAATATGACTTTAACTGCATATTTTCTTTAACTGTTATATTTAATGGCACTAAGTAGTTTGACTTTGGTAACTAAATAAATTATACGAACTTTTTAATTGCAATTGTCTCATTCTTTATTCGGTGCATCTAGTGAATCATTAATATACTCATGTATAATTAAAAATTCTTTTTTAATATTATAGTAAATTAGCTAAATTTAAACAATGAATTTTATATAATAGTAAATTAAACTAAATAAATAAAAAGAAACTATAACTATAATAATTGAACTAACTCTAATAATTTAATAATTCCAACAATTTAATAAAATAGGACTAATTCATATTAATAAAATGGAAGTTTTGTCATCATTACTTTACAAATGTATTTAACTTTTTAAAAAAATTCATATTAATGGTCCGCGGGATTGAAAACTATAAATTTAGTGGCCCGTTAGGTTCGAAAGGTTGGCGACCTTTAGTCTCTTATGATATATTTTCTAAGATAAATATACAAGATGAGTCACCTAACGTTTGCACGTCAAGTATATGTGTTGTTTTTTAAAATATGTCAAATATTTCGAAAAGAATGTTAAATGGTTCAGTGGAGCTTATACGATATCAAAACAATTTTTGATTTTTCTGTCTTTTTTTAAAGAGATATTAAGGTCAGCTTCGTTTTTTTAAAAGGAACCACCCCTTTTTAAACACCTACAATGATAGTCTCTTTCATTAGGAATTCAGTGATAGTAATTATTCAAGGTCATTCAAGGTCACGGACAGAGAAAACATACAAGATTTAAAATATGAAAAAGATAATGGACCATAAATGTGTGGTATGGTATTTTGAACAACAAAGTAATCGGACCACACTTCATTATCGAAAGGATCGAAGAACAAAAGTATTCTCAATTTTTGCAAGAAGATTTGCCAATTTTATTGGAAGATGCCTCTTGATAAAACTGTCATGATACGTGGTACCAACACAACGGCTGTTCTGCTTATTATGCACGAGTAACAAGAGAAACGTTGAATTTTAGGTTTCCAAATCGATGGATTTTAACGAGGTGGAACTGTTTCATAGCCAGCACGTTCGCATTATTTGAATCCACTGAATTTCTTTTTATGGGGCCTGCTAAAAAAGACCATGTATATGAATGCTCCAACAACAGTTGATATACACCAGCGTATCATCACAGGATGTGCAAATATCACATCAGATATACTTGTCACAGTTCAACATTCCTTCCGAGCCCATTTACAGCAATGTATCGACGTAAACGGCCATCATTTCGAACATGGATGAAACACAAGTATTCCGTTTTCATATTTTAAATCTCATATACTTTCTCTGTCCGTAACCTTGAATGACCTTAAATAATAATAGTCACTGAATTCATAATGAAAGGTACTATCATTGTAGGTGCTTAAAAACAGGTGATTCTGTTTAAAAAAATGGAGGTAACCTTGATATCTCTAAAAAAAAATGACAAAAAGACAAAAATTTGTTTGGCATTGTATGAGCTCCATTGAACCATTCGACTTGGTCCTTAAGACATTTGATGTATCTTTAAAAACAACAAAGATATTTGAGGTGCAAACGTTACGTGACTCACCCTGTATACGCAATTTTGGCACCTCGTGGTCAACATATCTGACACATGTTACAATCATCAGCATGCGTCCATGTAAAATTCTTTTGACTTAGGGACAAGTACACTGTCCTTTATAAATCGGCCATACGATCGACTTTAGCTCCACCGCCTCCGCACTTCTGGATGCCTTAATCCCGGACGATAAGTCCGAGGAGGACACGCTCGATCAGAGGCAGATAAGGCGCGAGGTTGTGCATGACCCACCCACAGAAGATCAGCCTATCTTCACCGGAAAGGAGGTCGCAGCCGCAATCTCAAGCCTGAAAAGCGGTAAGTGTCCTGAACTAGACCTTGTGGAAGTGGATGCATTGAAACGCCCTTCCGGAGCGATCCGTAAAGAGTTGCTGAAGCTCTACAACGGTTGTCTGGAGCATAGAGTAGTTCCGGCAAGATGGAAAGTCGGTCTGATTAGGACCATACTGAAAGGGCCCGACAAACCTGAAGTGGATCCAAAGTCGTATCGGCCCATCTGCTTACTCTCGGTACTCGGAAAAGTTCTCAAAAAGGTGATAGCACGCAAGTTGTACGGGGTGTTCCTGAATTCGGACTTTTGCTTTAACCGACAATACGGATTCAGAACCAGGCGATCCACGGAGGATGCCGTGGTAAAGCTCCGGGAACTGCTGTCTGGTCGGGAGGAAAAGTATGTCTTGGGTCTCTCATTCGACATATCTGGAACTTTTGACAATGTCTGGTGGCCGAGCATTCCAAGCATACCATCTGATGCTTGACTATTTCGCCGACCGTGAGGTGACTATGGTTGCCCATGGCTCTCGTGTTGTGAAGAAGGTCACCAAAGGCTATCCACAGAGGTCGATTCTTGGTCCGAGCTGTTGGAACTTAGTCTTTGACGAAATTCTACAGCTCATAGCAAATCTCCCGTTCGCCGAACACATTGCCTATGTCGACGACCTCTTTGTGCTCGTCCACGGCGACTCAAAGAGACAGTTGGAGGTGAGAGGCCAAATGGTCGCGGACGCGTTGACTACATGGTGTACCGGGTAAAAGCTCACGTTGTCAGCGACCAAGACCGAGATGATCCTCTTGAAAGGTTTTCTGGATAGAGGAAGACCACTTTCGATAAAGATACATGGGAGCTGTGTATCACTGAGGACTACCGTAGGTATCTCGAAGTGCACTTCGATGAGAGACTGGGTGTTAAATCCCATGTCGAACTGAGTGTCAAAACCGTGTGAATGTTCCACGCGTTCGCACGGCTAGCCCGAACAAATTGGGAATTGGGACATCCTGCTATGCGTATCATGTACGCTGGCCTTTTCGTTCCGATCATAGCGTACGCCGCCGCGGGCTGGGCGGACCTCCTCGGACTCAGGTTAAGGACCAAACTCATGAGGGTGCAGAGGAAGATTTCGTTTGGCGTCACCAGAGCTTACCGAACGGTATCCACAGGTGCGAACCCTGTGATCGCGGGTGTGTTACCGATAGATCTGGTGATAGCAAAGAGAGGGTGCGTCTACATTACCCGAAAAGCAAGAGACATAATGTTTGGCGAATGTCGAATAAGTCGAAATGACTTGGAGACAGGGGCAATCACCAAAGCCGAGGCAATCGCCGAGGCAAGGAGAGAAGCCCTAGCAGTGTGGGAAAGAAGGTGGTCGGCGTCGACGAAGGGCAGAACTACGTTCCCCTTCTTCAGGAACGTGTCAGACCGCTTCAATGTGCGTTGGTTGACAGTTGATCATCATGTGGTTCAATTCCTTAGCGGGCACAGAGATTTCCGTGCCAAGCTGTATGGATTTCCCTTGGTACCGGACGACAGATGCGAATGTGGTGAGGCGGAAACGTCGACCCACGTTCTATTCGACTGTCCACGGCACGGGGAAGCGCGAGCTCTCCTAAGACAGACGGCCAACTCCGAGTGCCTTGTATGGCCAGTGGAGGAAGCCGATCTTGTCGAGAACGAACGATTGTATCGAAAGTTCAGGAGATTCGCCAGAACCGTCCTGGAGGCCAAGGTCGCTCAAACGCACAACGCCACTGATCTGATTGTCGATCTATCCGAGACTCAAGCACTCATGGCTGGCAATCCTACTGAAGCGGCGGGGCCCAGCCTAGTCGGTGATTCCGTCTTCCCGACGGAACTCGGCTCCTTGGGCCAGGATCAAGCTCCCCTCGCCTCGGCGCAAGGCTAAGCGAGGGTTCCTGGATTGGGAATGTACTCGAGGTGATAGGCGGAAGTAACAGTGTCGCTCCGGAGGTATTGAGAGTGGAACCCGAACATCTGGCAGAGTGTTGTGAATGCCCGTATGACCTACTCGGTCGAGCTAGGGCGTGTTAACGAACGCACGAGGCAAAACATTAACTGCCCTTTATAAATAGATTCACCATAAAGGAAATATATCACTAATAACTTTGTACGTCTTTGAAGCTATTTGCGATGTCGCAGTAGGCACAGCATTGATATACTTATTAATTTTTGAAACGATTATTAATAATACCTGATTACTGATGAGCAACTTCTCCTCTAAAATTTAATATTGTATTCACTCACTCTTTATTGTGCAACAAATTTCCCGGTGTTAAGGTATGCTGTTACAAGAGTCCTCGATTTTTTTTTATTGCTTCTGTTATTTTTATTATTATTTTTCTTACATATTAGCTTTTATTATTAACCCTTTCAAAAGTTGACGGATTTTGACAGCTGCGTAGCTGAAGCCATCTAGCGGCAAAAATATGAAAGCCAGAAAATCACCTACCGGCAAAAATGTGAAAGCCAGAAAAAAGTATCACTGTCAGATGAAACTAAGCATGTTAATTTACTCCTGCACGTAAAATTAATATCTCGATATCTCAGCTCTTCCCATCCCAATTTACATATGTAAGAGCTCATTTTATGTGCATGGTGTTACTTAACAATGTGGTAATTGTTAAAATCTATTACACGCTGCGTCAAAAGAGTAAATCGCTATTAAAATTTTTGGATATTTCGGTCGCAGAAACGATACAGTGCCAGTGTTACGCGCCACTCAACTACTTGACGCGAAACGCTGCCGCGTCTCGTGACCAGTTAAATAATATCTTCGGATTGGACGTATCATATAATTGCAAATTGAATGGTAAATTCATTTGATTGTATAATTTTAGACATATAAAGTCAAACATCAACCAAGTGCTTTGAAATAAAAATTTTAAAACGTTAAAAAGTTTGGAGTTGATTACTTTGTCTTGTGAACAGCTCATATATGTATAAGTTAAACAATCAAATTATTATTAGCATGTAGTATATTTCTAACTTTATTCTCAAATATATGTAAGATGTTGTAGTGGACACATTTTAGAATCATACAGTTTTTCGAAAAGATTTGTGTCATTGTTATTGTCACACTCAATGTACAACTATACCTATAAATTATGATGAAAAATTACAAAATAGATCATTTATGCTAATTTATAATTTCTGTACATAGTTCTGTATGTTTATAAACTGTAAACTAGTCTTCCTTTTTACATTTTTCTTAATTCGTGAGAGGCAAAAACATTCAAATAATTATCAATTTATAGTACATTCAAACATGTTTCAAAATATGTTATTCATCAACATCAGTGATAAAGTGTCAATGAATGTAGAAAATTGTTATATAAAATCCAGTTCATATTTATTTTGACAATAACCTCTACGCACTTGTTTTTTAATACAGTTTTATTAAATTGAAATCGTCTCCTTTACATCAGATCGTCCATTAAGTTCTGCGGATTAGTCACGGATCACACTAGCCTATGCTGTATTTATAATTTACAATGATTCTTGGTTGCTTCTCATCGATTAACTACCCTGTTATAAGAAAACTTTTGAGACTTTCAATCTTTCAACGAGGAACGTTCCCTTGTCTTAACTGAAAACGATAACTGAAAAGGAGCATGTCCGGAGTTATACTCTGCTGTCTTTCAATTCGGGAAAGAATGGTGGTAGGAACAAAACGATTTATTGAAGACGTTTATAGTGACAGCACTATATCTACAGATACGTTCTGTTATGCGACATCATACAAACTGACTCAACATTATCTCCGCTCTTTTGCCCAAACGGTGACTTCAATACTTGGAGTCAATAGTGATAGTAAACTTACGTGTACTGTGACACATTGAAGAATAAGATCCAAGACCCTTTATATAAAACTATTATATAAGGAACCCTCTCATCGAGCCAGGACTTACTGCTGAATCAGCAGTAATAGTGTTCAGACATGCAATCCTTTGAAAACGATTTCTTGTATTCTGTTAGAAAACCTATTTCGATAAACTTCATGTTATTAAGAAGAAGGACTACTTCTCAAGGGAATCCCACGCTTTCCTTCTTCACGGCATAACAGTGTGAAGGGTGGTTTATACGATTCAGGAAGAGAGATTTTGATTTAATCGACGAAAACGCAATGACAGGTAAGCAGAAATGAAGACAAATACTTTGTTACTGTTGTTGAAAAGAGATCTGATCCAATCGTTCAGTAAGTTTGCAGGTTGAAATAAATAAACTTGTCACGTGAAATCGATTAAAACAATTAGGAAAAATAAATAAGAAAAGAGGGTGAGTTCCGCACATTTTAACCGAAACCAAAAGTGCAGTTCTGAATCAGCAGAAAATTCGTATTTTCCTTTTGATTTTTAAGTTAAAATTGGAAGTTCTCTCTCACCAAGCCTATTTTCCAGATGCAAAACCTTGGAATTGTTATTCGTATCAAATGATGCAACACAGTCTCGGAGCGTAGTCATTTTGAAAATTTGACGGAATGAAAAATTGAGTGCATGCATACTTTCAATCTAAATTCTCAAAATGTAACAGATATGAAATTTGAAGCTGACGGCAAATAGTTCAATTAAAAAAAATTATGATCGTACTAATTTCATACAACCTTTAAAATAAAATCCGCAGAATTAAATGAATGACTTCACATAGAGATATATAAGTGAGAAAGTATTTATTTTGCGTTCACCCAAATATTGATAAAGAAAAAATATAAGGGACAGTTTTCTATGAATATTTCAAGACTTCCAAAATATCGAATATCAAGTAGTAATTTTATTACGAATAAAAGAAATAAAAAAGTTAAATAATCGTAAGGAGTAATGAAACAAAATTATCATTATATATTTGAATTAACACGTCTAGTCAATTATGATTTCTAGGATTCTGTTCACTTCTCGCAGTTATTAATAAAAGAACATAAATATATAATTCAAGTAAGAAAAATTGGTATTGGCATTTACTTACCGTGACCACAATCACCAAACATGACACTAAATAAGAAGGGGAACGTAATAATCGTATAGAGCGCTGGATTAGCTTCTCGGTACGATGCCACCCCATAGGCATCAATCAAGTTTTGAAAACCTTTCGTGAACTTGTTCGTCCTATTAAACGTTGGTGGATTCTCATGTGTATAGATGACATTCAAAAAAGATGGTATCGAACTACCACAAAGACGCTAAAGAAAGCAAACATTAGCAGAACATAGATCATAAGCAAGTACTTCTCTCAGAAATTGACAAATTATTTATCACTGAAATTTATCAAAACTCGAACGGTAATAAAAAATAAACGTCATAAAAGATTTCAGTTGAAAACTAACCGATCCTTCAGTTAAGCAATTCCGTACAATAGCAAGATCTGCCGCTGGTACCCAGCATTCTCCTATTAGACATTTTTTCGAAACATCCATGTTAAATAGATTCATCGTATGATAAATCGCTTTCATTTTACGGACCATAATAGTCCAATTAGGCAGCTCTTTAGCTACGTTATGTAGTACACGCTGACGATGATCTTGCGTTTGATTTAGAACCTGTGAAATAACAATAAAGAAAAATTAGGGTTTACTTGTCTATGAATTAAATCTTCAACGATTTTAATGGTTTTTACACACGTTGTAGAAATAAAAAATTTAAACAACTTTTTCCTATACATATAACCGGCGCGTGGCGCGGCAGTAGGTCGTAATTTCCGAAATACATATTATCAAAAAACTTTGTTGGATATTAACAATGTTAACACTTGTTAACACTGGCTGATGTGTAGAACTGCGATCTACGTGTGGGTAATACGGAAATAAAATTAAGACATCCTTTCGGCTACAAATACAATAATAGAAATTGGCTGTCCCGACCTCCTTAATTCAAACTAGTGTTAACACTGTTAATAATAGCTTACTAGCTGTATCGTGTTGCAAGTTAAAATTATTATGAGTTTTACAGTATTAAGAAATTAAAATGTATAACGAAAAAATGAGAAATGTCAAAGAGCAAAAAATATTAAAACTCGACATTTTCTATTTTTCCAGTGGATCTTTCAGTTACTATTTTTCTTGTTACATTATTCTTATACATAATTCTTACCAAATTTAAATCTTCTAGCCTAGTCCGAACACCCGTGACCATTTCTTCGCGTTCAACGGGATTATGTGGACACGGGTATAAAGATGCATGAAAGCCACTGCAAACTTTTTTGATACGACTCTTTAATTGTTCTCCTTGGAAAAACGTGACAAAAGCCGTTTTATAGATTTTATCACCCTAGAACAGTTCATATAAGATGTATAAACAATGCTTATGTATGGTATACAAAATTAAAACAGTCACAGACTTGACTTAATAAATTATTAGAATTGAATAAAATTGAAAAAATAGTTTTTTCAAAAGGTAAAATACGGAGGCTATGAACTAACTGTAGAAGGATCTTCCAATGGTTTGTCTAATTCGACTTGACGCAAAAATACATTTCCACGTGATATCCGCCACAGCATTCTCTCAAAAGCTGGCACTCGTTCTCGGTTTATTACTCCTGCAACGAATCTGAAAAAAAATTCAAAAAATGTTGTATTTTCTTTATACGGATGTAAAAAAAGATGACTGGAGAATTTAGACAATAAAATACTTCCTAAAATTCGATAACTTGCTCATTAAAGTAATTTTCTTATTGTTAGACCACAGAAATTTCTATTTAATATGAGTTACCTACCCATGCCTACTCATTAACATATGCATGGTGTAATATAAAACATTAAATAGAAATACCTAAATGTGGAACAAGAAATATGTTTTTTAGATCATTTCGACACACATGTATTCATAATATGGACCTGAATAGGTGACGTTTTCCCACTATAATTTTTCAATATTGCTTTTGAGAATAGACTTGTACATAGTATTGTTGAAAATTTAATTTCTGAAAACACTAAAGATTGCAAATTGGATAATCTGTAGATGTACAAAATGATACAGACAATTTGGACTTCCATCTGCCCCTTAAGTATTTATTCGTCATTGTATTAAATAAAGCAAAATGAAAAAACAAACCTTTGAAAAGGAAAGCCAACTAATTTACGCATTACAAGAATTTTAACATTGGTATATCAAACAGATACGGTACTAAAGACTAAATCTTCTGCATGAAACGATTCATAATCTTTTTTAAAAAACAGATATTTAATAGTAAAATAATTAAAATATTGTTAAAGAAAACATACTCTAGACGTCCTCGACTGATCGCGCTTTGATTCTGTGCTTCCTCAGTTATTAGAGTCCTAGTGATTGAGTCATTGGCTTCTTCCTGTTGATATAGAAGATGATACGAATCTTAATTCTCCAACAGAACAGTAACATCGATTACAGAAAGAAGAACAATGCTATGAGCAAAAGCTGCTGAACTACTTTAGGTACCTCCGTAAAAAACACTTGGGTCTTCTCAAGCACGTGCCGCAATTCCGTCAACTCGAGATAGTTACTCTTCAGGTTCACCGCATTTTGACTCAACTCTAGTATGTCATTCCCCGTCTTCTCAAGATTGGCCTGCAACAATACGCAATAGCTTCAATCTATATTACACTTTATTATAAACTGATATTTTATATGAATGTTCAGCATTATAAATGAACAATGAGATATAGATAAAACATAGACAAAAAAAATAAATGAGAATTATTCAACATAATATGCAGGTATATCGCCCTTTTGTTGCAACAGTAACAAAACTCAATAATCATGATTTTCAGGAAAGTGGAAAAGTAACAAAAGGCACGACAGCGCTTGTATGTACATAAAAGACAGCTGCTGCTTATCTCTTTTCCCGAAATTCGAATATCCTAACTTTATCTGCAACTTATTCCACAGATATCTGAATACGCTTGCAATATACTCGAAAAAAGACATTTTCGTTATAGAGGGTGTCTCAGCGAACACTATAGAGTGCATTATTTCCTAAAATATTAGAGATAAAAGAAATTGTTAATACCGGATTGCATGGTTCGAAGGGGCCAATATATTAGCGAAGGTAAATGTTTCATAACATTAATTTCATAAATTAGATGTCGCTGGATTCGTCTTGAAACACACTATCAACTGATCTGTAAAAAAATATAAAGTTCCATTTAAAAAGCCAAACTTGACCATCATATTTCATGTAATAATAATGATATAAAAAATTCGCCTTCGGTAATAAATTGGCCCCTTCGAACCATGCAATCCTGTATGAACAATTTTTTTTATCTCTAATACTTTACGAATTAACGCACAGTACAGTGTTCGCTGGGACACCCTATATAAACCGAATACGACCTTACGAATGGGACAACAACAAGGGTATGGTGTCGATGAATGATCTTAATTATTTAAAGATGCAAAATAATGAAAATGTATTTATATTATCAACGTTTCAAATTGACAAATTAACTGGCAACCTATAAGAAACATGGTACAGTTGTTGACTGTTAATGAATATTCAAAGACAAAAATAATAGAATAGAGAAAACGTATTATTTCACATACATATATCACATACGTATTCATATGGACTGCATACGATTCGTTTCGCTAATGATACATGTCAATAGGTGATCCTACAGATGACAGTTAATTACATGATATGCTTTATCGATAATTGAGATTAACAGTTAGACTTTGCCCTGTTACTCCAACAGAAGTCTATATAATACACTAGACCAGCGGTCGCCAACCGGTGCGTGGTCCGCGGATCACTTGAGAAAATGAGTGAGAAAGTTTTGGTGGTCCGTAGAAAAATCTGGACATTTTGCACTTTTTATGTTTTATTAATAATAAAACAAAAATAATATTCTAAAAAATTCTTATATTCTGAAGGACAATTTTCACCTTTATATTGCACTAAATTCACGAACTGTACTGTAGAGGAGGAAACAGGTGACAAAGTTAGGGTAATCTTAAGTTATATTTCATATAACGTATGAGACAATCTCTGCCGACCCGTACGCTTCAGCATTGTTTCAACCATTAATACAGTCAATCCGCTCCGTGAATACCGATTCTCATGCAATTGTTTTATTTTATTTGCTTATTTGTCAGATGCTCTTTTTCAGTAAATATAACTTTAACTGTTCTATTTAATGGCATCAAATAATATTCAATGACTAAATAAATTATACGAACTTTTTAATTGCAATTGTCTCATTCTTTATTCGTTGCATCCAGCGATTCATTAATGTACTTATGTATAATTTCAAACTTTTTTTTTAATATTATAGTAAATTAGCTAAATTTAAACAATGTATTTCGTATAATAGGAAATCACACTAAATAAATAAAAGAAATAACTATCATTTCTTATTTGGTTTTAGATTCCAATGAAATAAACTCATGATGAGTGAAAAAAAGCAAGGGAGTATTTTGCATTTCTATAGTCGTACAAAAGATAATGTAACTAATGATAATAGTCTACTTATTCAAGAACCTGGTAGTGAGCTGGATTCACAGCCGCTTTGTGTAATGTGTTCTGAGAGTTTATTCAATGATGCCATAGAACCTTCGAATTTCAGAAGACACTTGCAATCAAAACACCCGGATTTAGCTAAGAAACCACTTGAATATTTTCAAAGAATGCGTGAAAATATGCAAAAGCAAGTAATTGCTTTAACAAACATGTCTGTTGAAGATAAGTCCCTATTAAAGGCTTCTTGTCTGATAGCACTTCAGATCGCGAAAAATAAAAAGCCGTATACGATTGCAGAAGAATTAATTAAGTGTTGCATGTTACGAGCCTGTGAAGAGGTTTTGGGAAAGCAGGCTATCCAGAAACTGAAAGTAATTCCAATATCCACTAACACTATCTAGCGTAAAATTAAAAACATGGCTGAAAACATTGAAAATCAAGTTATAAAAATACTGAAAAATTCACCATTTTATTCAATTCAGTTTGACGAATCAACGGATATAAGTAATAAAGCCCTTCTCCTTTGTTTTGTGAGGGTTGTGTGTGAAGGAGAGTTACAGGAAGAACTACTTTGTTCGCTTAACTTGCCGGGTAGAACAACTAGCTCTGAGATTTTTAAAGCACTTAATAGTTACTTCCTGAAACATGGAATTGAATGAAGAAAATGTATTGGGATATGTACAGATGGTGCCGCAAATATGACTGGACATTTTTCAGAAATTGTTGCAAAGGTGAATGTTGGTCACTCAGACATTTTGTCTACACACTGCATTATACATCATGAGCAACTTGCAGCGAAAAAAATGTCCCCAGAACTACAGAAAGTATTATCAGATGTTATTAGAATTATAAACGAAATTGGACACAAAGCTCTCAATTCTCGAATATTTGAGGCACTTTGCGAAGAAGTGAGTTCCCGGTCTACTCACCTTCGTCTTTACGCTTGAGGTGAGATGTTTGTCAAAGGGTAAAATACTAACCTGACTGTTTCATAACATTAACAACAAACTATTTTTTCAGCAGCAAAATAATCCGAAATTTCAAAAACTCCTATCCGACGATGAGTGGATAGCCATATATTTTTCTGGAGTTCAGCCGAACCAATCAAGAACTAGGACGATTCCTATTGGTCGAAAAATGGAAAGAAAGAAATGAATTTATGACAGTAAAAGTTAATCCTTAACGAATGTTTGAAACTCTTGTAAGTTTAAAAAATGAGATTTCTACATCTGGCGTCAATAAAAGCAAATTGCTGCTTCGACAAATGAAATATTCCGTCTTGCAATAACATCATTATAATTATATTATATAAGTCCATAAACTTATTTCAAACAAGTAAGCACAAGTATCACACTAAAAATGTGCAATACTTAAATAAGAAGTAAGAATGCAACACTGTCAACGGTAAGAATAACAATTACAATACCGATCCAAAATTAAATATAAGGTGTGCCGAAAAGTTAGTTTATTAGATTAGATGATTAGATTGTTACAAATTAATACAGCCATCAGCGAGATATAAGACATGTAAATGATATAGATAGCATATCTAGGAAGTCAAAGAGTCAATAAATCTTAAAAAAGCCAAAAATCTTTGTTTTCCTAACTATTACAATTTTCTAACTATCTGAAAACTCTTTTAATAAATCAATTATTTTCAAATATTAACTTATATGAACTATTTCCAAACGATTCACATAATACTTTTGTTACGTTTTACTATGTTTGTAACAAGTAAACCTTCGCATTTTATAGTAAAATTTATAGCATATATTGAATAAGTAAAAGGTAATTATATAGATTAGGCGAGCCATCTTCGATTTCAATAGCCTTGGAATATGTTGTCAAGGTCATCATTCTGAACAACTTTTCCCTATATATACATCCCTATGCATACCCGGCGGTCTTTTTGAGTTTTCGAGATATTCGCAAAAATCTTTTCAATATTAAAAAGTATGATCGGAGTTGGTCTGGATTAGGTTCATTAGCGGGGAGGGGTTTGGGAAGGAGCTGTCGCCCTTCCCCACAATAAAAGACACGTTCCTACTTGTGTATTCCTTTATATCTTCAATTATTTTATATGTATCTACTATCACATGAAAAAAAGCATCCAGTCGTTCGTCAAAATCGAATGTTCTTTTAAATACAAATTCTGTCAGATAGTGGTTGAAATGATATTCTCTACGACCATACCTAGGAATATTACCACGAATATCTCTCCATACTCTTTCAATATTCTGTATTCTACTCTTTCAATATTTTTTGAATGATTCACTACGAAATATTGATATATATTTTTATCAATTTGTTCATATGCTTTCTAACAGTTACTATGGATTATTATTCCAGGAGCAATCTTTTTTAAAATAAGAGGCAGTAATACTTCTGCTCTACGGGACAGAATTGGTACTACAAATATCTTTTTTGTGTCACGGTCTATACCACCGAAAATCTATTGTCCCGTAATAAGTCGTCCACGATTATACTTTCGACGTCCAAATTTGGCTTCATCGATTTCTACAATAATTAATGCACGACGTTACGTTACAACGATTTGTTCAAAACTGATAATAATAAACCATCTTTCCTCGAGTTCTTTCGACATCATAAGAAATATCAACAATATAGGTTTCAACGAGGAAGGTAAACAGAAGCTCTCGCTAACGAATCTAACCCAGACCTATTTCGATCACTCTTTTCAATATTGAAAACTTTCTTTGCGAATATCTCGAAAACTAAAAGAGACCGCCGGGTATATGTATAGGGAAAAGTTGTTCAGAATGATGACCTTGACAACATATTCCAAGGTCATTGAAATCGGAGGTGACTCCCCTAATCTATACATTTATCAAATATTCTTTTTATTTGTTTATTGATCTTTATATGAAATACTTTATTTATCAAGAAAAACCTAATAAAAAAGAAATTATAAATATTAACATCCATTATTAATGTTAATAACAATTGACATTCCAATTAACCAATTAAGTTAATGAGTTAACAATTTCTCCAAGAGTCACTGTAAAAATATTTTAGAATAAAATAAGAGAAATATTCGTATAACGTACATACAACGATGTATGCAGCGCTGCGATCTAAAATCTAAGTTTTCCATTGTAAGAAGATAAGTTTCAAATAAAGTTTAACATAAGGCATGTTTTAAATAATTTCAAAATAATATAATACTAAAAGGTTGTTTATAATCACCCCTAAAATCTTCTCTTAACGGCTTCGCCACCTTGTGTGAGACACCCTATATACTTGCACCTTTTCATCGCCCATGCGCTAGTACATATGGTACATACTTTTTGGATACATTCGTTTGCAGCTATACATGGGAAGTTCGCACTCTAGTGTTTTATATAGAAATCTGTGGTTACTCTTAACCTGACATTCCTCCGTAACTGTAAATCACCTTTAATTTTACTTTTACAGTGTTTAGGATTTTATTTTCTTCGTTTACAGTATCCATGCTGACTTAAAACTATACTATATCTTAGTTTTTTCACGGGGCATGTGACTATTAGATAATAAAAGGTTGAATTCTTTATATAGTATATTATGTTTCACATGTTTTTAGATTATTTGTATAAGAGACTGCGTAAGCTGCTTGTCGGATATACAGCGCACTCTGCTAAACACACGCTACTTTTTTCAGTTCGTACGCACACACATTTTCCTCACATACGAATACGTTAAATTCATCGTTTCAACACTTTAAATATAGTTTAATTTTTTTTTAAAATCATGTCTTCATGACATCAGTGTTACATCAATCGCTATGTTTACTATGCAATCTATTCATAATATGGACATTTTAATATGAAGTTTAAATTAAAGTAACATCTACAGATTTACTTCGATGTTCGCCACCTGGAAGTTAAATACTTTGCGTGACCAAGTAAAGTATTTTAAGATCATTTATCAGCACCCATACTTTGCCTCTTTATATAATTTGTCAATTTTAAACTTTGACAGTATAAATGCAATTTTATTATTTTGATCTTTAAATAATTCTACCCGCATAGCACCCTGACAGGCCGTTTCGATATTTGCTATTCTTTGCCAATTGCAGCGCGTTTTCCTTTCTATATAGAAAATTAACACTATCTCCTTTTGGGGTTGTAGAAAACCATTGGAAGAATTCCGAAAGAACAAAATCATTGTGACAACGTGAACGACTTCATCTTCCAATGAAGTTCCTCCGTGTCTCACGCTTAGTTTCTTAAACTAATTATATTATTAAGTCTGTTACTCTTTTTATATTATTAAATGTGTTATTCTTTTTATAGTATTAAGTGTGTTATAGTTTTTAATTTTATAGGTATTTAGTATTTTATTACTAATGTTTCAATGTAAGTGTTTTATTATTAGTGTTTAGTATTTAGTATTTTTGAAGTACTTTATTGTCACTGAACTTGTAAATAATTTATAAGAAATACATGTAGATTATGTAGCGTTGTAGACGGAATAATAGTTACATATTTAGAAATGTGCGTCAAATGTTTCGCGTCATCAATGCAGTAAACAGAAATTACACAGAAGCACGGAATATACATCGCGAATGGCTACAAAATAATAGGAGGCAAGTGTGAACGACAGACATTCCTGATAGACGAGAATTTCAAAGACTGGATCATCGTTTTAGTGAAATTCCGATGACAGTGTTTGCAAACGCTACAAATCATCGAAGTGCTGAACGACCAAGAACCCATCGGAGAAAAGAAGAACAAGTTATTGTACTCCACTGTGCATAACGTATATTTATGTAATCACAGTTATTTCTTTTTCGATGCACAAGATTAATGTCGTCATATTATTTTTAGGTTGGACAAGTAAGGGGAATTGAAGCAAGGGAATTTAAAAAGGTTTTAGAGGGAGGACTGTATTATTTGATTATTTAATAAGAGGAGTGATACTACACGAAATAATGACGCTTGATTAGAGTAAAAAGAGCGAACTAAATATAATATAATGATGATGAAAATACGATGATGCTTGGATTTAGGTGAAAACGCTCTTAATTACATTAGTATTGGATAAAATAAAAGGCAATAAAGTCAGAATAATAGCAAGAAGAAGAAGCTGACAGGGAATATTTATAGGTGAAAAAAATAAGATAAACCAGCAATGTGAAGGAAAAGAGAGATTATTTACATAGAAACGAATATAGTCAACTGGGAATTAATATTATGAAACGGACGGCTATGTACAAAAACAAAAACGGATTAACAAAATTGATGGTACAAAATATATCTAAGAATGTACTGTAACGAACCGTGCGTCGTAGTACATAAAACGTTCACAGATAGAGCGGCTTACCTGTGAACAGGGAGTAGGATTCGTGTGGCATGCGATTAAGAAATAAATTTCACAGACTACGATTTTTCTTTTTAATTAATATATAACAATATTTATTAATACAAAAGTTGTGCAAATTAGAAATACAGTAATGTTGCGGCCGAGAGTCGTTTCGTCTACACGGACGAGAGCCACGGTCTATCCCCACTACCTCGTTTGATACGTGCCGCCGGGTAACCAATTCTTGGAACCATCGCGTTTGAGCTCGATGCCCGAGAACAAAGACGTCAAAAAACAAGGATAGCATTAGAGATTAAAATAGGAAAAATTGAAGTTTCTTATTCGCAAACGGATTTTCATGCAAGTAACACCAAACGATTCCTTGTGCTCTCCCGATTAAAATGATGTCAAACACGACATGATTCCGATTATTTTTAACAAAGATACATAAAACTTGGTTTGTAGAAAGAAAGGTCATGCTCATCGCGTTATGTATACAGTATATAATGTTATGAACGAGAGCCACGAACAGACCCGAGCGCGGCTCTCGTCCGTGAGTGGTACTCAATTCCATAGCCACGACCAGACCTGAGTGCGGCTCTCGTTCGTGAGTGGTAGTCGATTTTAAGCCACGACTAGACCCGAGCGCGGCTCTCGTCCGTGACTGGTAGTCGATTCGACGAGCGCGGCTCTCGTCCGTAGCATGTTAGAATGCTACGAAAAGTTCTCCAATTCACTAACTCCCTATTATTCCCTCATATTTTTGTGTTTAATTATTTAATGACTGAAATTATTAAGAAAATGAAAGCGTAACACAAAAAGTATATAAGTTCCGTTTTAAATATTTAGAAATTTTTATTTTTTTATTTTCAATATCTTCTTTCCGACATCGATTAAATATAATATACATAAATTCTGTTAGCCAAATCTTCATTTACTGTCATTTTTAGCTCGTAAAGAATTGATAGAAAAGTAACTTTGGCGATTTTCCGTAACCGTCGCAGGGTTTCAACCTTTATTATTTAAATATCTTTATTATAAATAATAGGAATCATATCGTATTTGATATCATTTTTATCGGGAGAGTACAATGAATTGATTGGTGTTACTTGCGTGAAAATCTGTTTGCAAATAAGGAACTTCAATTTTTCCTATTAAATCCCTAATGCTATCCTTGTCTTTTCTGACGTCATTGATTTCGGGCATCGAGCTCGAGCATCGACGGTCGAGCGAGATCCTTTTTTTTACTTCTCCGGTCGTGTACAAATTATCTCGGCGACCGAGAGCAAAGGAAGCCGAATCGACTACCAGTCACGGACGAGAATCGCGACCAGACCCGAGAGCGGCTCTCGTCCGCAACATTACTGTACTTAATACTATTCTTAAAGTTATACAAGTCCATTAGTCTTTTGATTGAAGTGTTTTTTATCGCTATATAAATTTTTACCATCGGTAACTTCTATGGCAATGAAGTACTAACGCGTTGTAATCTAAACAGATGGCAGTGATGAATAATGACGAGGAGGATTAAGGAAAAGGCCGAGGTGCTGGTTAAAGCTGCCTCAGGGTGATAATCAAGAAGCTGGTTAAAGCTGCCTCGATATGATTTGGTATTGTGTTGAGTGTTTGGATTCAGAGTGAGATTTGCGCTGCGTACTAATTCTACTCTTCCTACACCTCGCTGGTGCCGCCATATTTATACGCGTTTAGGTAATTTATGGCTTTATTGCTTTGGTTTCGAAGGAAACATGATCTCGGAGTGTCCGAAGAAAGAAGGTCTGAGGTGCTTAAACTACGTGGGGGGTACAAGGAACTTCTTTGGAAAAACTCTACCCTACCATAAACCATTTCGACGGTCGATGACCAGGATCGGTACAGTGACCCAGTGACACAGATTTACAAATTACAAATGAATTGCATTTAAATCATTAGTGATTATTATGTTTTAAATCTAACGCAGACTACTTTCAACGTTTCTATCTTCAACGTTAATTCCCCAATTCTCCGTCCATTTTTTTTGTTGCATTGCTTTTTCGTTTATACGTTATACAAATATTTTCATACCAATGCTATTTCCTTCGACGTATGCCGACTTTCTTGTTCGGAGTACAACCTTAGCGCCTAGCGCGTACCCAACGCTACTGCGGTCGCTCGGGCGGCAAACTCGTGCTCTCATTGGCCGGTGTTTTTCGTTAATAACTCGTTAACGAAACCTCATTTTACGTTTTCGCTAAGGAAAAAGTTGTTTCAAATCACCCCCTGAATCACCCCTTTCAAGTAACTCTCCTTAATGTAGGGGAAGCGCTGCGCTGCGCTTGCGCGTTCGGGGAGTCGTCTCAGGATATGTGTTTCTAATTGGTTCCGAAGTTTTCGCGCATGCGTCTGGTGATGCCCGTGCAGGCGTATCGAGAGTTTCGCTTGCCGAGTGGTTTGCGGTGCCATTATCCGGTCGTCAGTGCTTACGCCATAGGATGTCGCTTCGGTGCTATACCAATTTTGTGCGCATGCGTAAATGTAAGCGTTCTACTGTATGTGTGCGAGCGCGTCGCTCATCGCTGGCGCGATGATTTGATCTAGGGGATTGAGGTTAGGGTATGGTTGTGGGCTCAGGTCACTCCCACTGTACAGATTTAAACTATCACTTGTTATTTATTAAGAAACAGATTGTTTTTTTGGTTAGAACTCGATTTCTTCGTATATATATGCGAAGCTGCTTCCGGTTGTTACAGTACGATAAATATATCAAAATATAGTCAAAATGAAAACATTAAGGAAAAAATAGTAAAGGAGAAAGCCAAAAATTAGTTGCTTGGGTTAGATATGAGAACACAGTAAAATATAACAAATATTGGTTAAAAGACCTAAAGAAAGCATATAAGCTGTGTAAAAAATGCAGAGGAACAATAAAACATTGAATAAAAGAGTGTACAGAAATGGAGGGAAGAGGTTGGAAATGTAGGAGGAACGAATAAAAACAAGACAATAAAAAGATAAGATTATAATCCAAATGTAATTTGAAAGTAGCATAACATGTTATTTGTGTACATATATTTAATGAATGAGGATAAGCTATTTAAAGCAATGATCATTCTTATTAATACTTATTTTTTTATTGCTTCAATTGTTGTGCCCCGCGTGGTGACTTCGCAGGACGAGGGACGGGATATAGCCTTTGGGTCCGTGAGCGGTTAAAGGATTATAATCCACCGGATAATTTTAACAAAACTCCGTTTATTGAGCAAAGGTACTGAACAGTTCAGGAGGTTACAGTGGTCGCTTCAACCTGTTGTCGGCTGTGGTTTGCTTCGAACTCCTCGATTTCCAACTCCTCGAGTTCTGTTCGGCGTTTTTTGTTGAGGTCGCACATTACTATATATAGTCCTGTTAGCAACAACCTTAAGATGTCGATGCTGAATTAGCGGAACGTGCTTAGCGGAACGCGTGTTTTTCTAGAGATGAAACGTGATATATTCTGATTAATTTTTAAAATTCTACTAACTCGAAAACACTGAAGAATACGATCCGGATAGATCTGATTGTCAGTGAAATCACAGTTGCAGCACGATCTTAACATGATCATGGTACGTTACGGTCACTGTACAACTATGTGTGAATTTTACTAGTAACTAATCTTATTATGCATCTGTTGTATTCCATTTGTGTCATATTATTATAAAATAAAATATACGTCTCATTCCAAAATCAGTACATACTGTATATAGAAAAAAGCAGCCACAGACAATGAAACTGCGGATACCACTACGAAAGGAAAAAAAACTATAAAATAATTTGGTAGTGTACAATGAAGTAATAAACAGTAAATTTATAAATATTTAATTTATTTATTTAAGTTATTTTTGTAATCAAATTAATTTCGATCTTGTAGGAAATATTCAGGAACTATATCTTCAATATTCAGTGCTACGTGGACAAGATCATTCATCGAAACCTTGCTCTTGCCTGCCCACTCCAAGTATCTAATTTGCAGGCGGCAGACATCGAAGCAAATCTTTAAATGTTACAGCTATATAAACTTCACATTATAATGTCCGGGATATAACTAGATTGCACAGCAAACATAGCAATTGATGTGATAACGTTACCATGAAGACACCATTTTAACATATTAATCTTTTTAAGTAATCCTTTCTTCTGGTTTTTGTGATTCATAAAGAAGCAAAGTTTATTTTATGGTACTTTCTTCGCCTTGAACCTTTTCATGTACCTGGCGTAATATTTTTTTACTTTTTGGAAATTTTTTTTATTGGAATCTCACTTCTTTCTACAAACATGATATGCATGGAGAATTCCTTCATATATTTTAGACATTATAAATTACTCGGATTCGCCATCATTACAATTTAAAATGTGCATATTTTGATTTTTCTCTAAAAATTAACCAATACTAAATACCACTGGACATATACGAGAAGGGAAGAAAGAAAGGAATAGGAGGAAAATAATCTTATAAGAGTCATTCCACGCGAAATCGGGCACGTTTTGGAGTAAGTTTTTGTAGATTACTCAAATTTGAATATGTTGTAGTCTTTAACAATATTTAAATGTACCCCAAAGGATTTTTCAAAATTTTCAAAATTGTCGATTTTACAGCTGTTTGAAATTAAGTGCTAACTTTATTTAAAACAATAATAGCTATTGAACTAGTAAGCGGATGGAGATAAGCTTTACGGTGCTTATAGAGAAAACGTTGAAGTTTGTAAAGAAATTTATTTCACTTAAAAAAATTTTTTTAACCATTTTTTTTACAAATATTTTAAACAAATGCAGGTTTTTAAGATGGTGCGCGATTTTAAAAATCTGAAAAAATGAGAATACAGTTTGATCTTTCCCCTTGATGGACAAACTTTCAAAAATATGGACCTTTTAAGATTGACTTTGTGAAAATTGCCGCAAGTTGATGGGCAATTCCAGCGGACAAACGTGCGTTATTATTTGCGATTAAGGCGCCTTTACACGACATTATTCTACATTATCTCCGAATATTTGCAAGGTTTAATGCGATCAATAAATATTGGTAACTCATTCTTTGTCAATGATACTTATTGTTGAAAACATTTCAGTTGCCATAGTTTAATGGAAACTACGAGAAGGTGGTAAGTTTTCTTTCATCAGAGTGAGATGGGATATCGTAGGAAATTGGGTTAAGGATTTTACCACAACCGGATCTACAAGTAATTAATTCATAACTTTTACAATTTGTGACTTTGTACTAAAAACAAACAAACTTTTGAATATATTAATCAGACAATTTTTAGCTGTTTCTTCTTGTTCGATTGTTCTTATCCTTTTCACTAAGCTTCGACTCCTACCTCCTCTTTGTGATAATTGCTTCCTCATACAGTCTTGTATATTTACATATTTTGGTATTAAACTTTCCTTGTAACATCACTTCGATCCGTTTCTCTCGCTCATTCGTACTTACTGCCTTGTCTCTTCAATATTCCTTTAGCCCCAACACTGTTTCCCTGTTCTTATATTCTTCACAATAAGTCGAGCCTTCTATTCTTGTCCACCTTTGTTGTATATTTTGTTCTATATGTGACATTCCTGCTCTCCCCAGTTTTTTCACTAGCTGTTCATTATAATTTTGCCTTCCATTTGCTCAATTAATATTCCGCCCTCCTCTGCCCCCTCGAAAGCTTTCTTGACTGTTTTCATCTATTCTGATGGCATTCTATTTCTTAGTCCCCTCAGCTCCTCCTTTAAGCATACTTTAGGCCATCTTTCTTCCTTTATTTTTAACACTTTCAGCAAATATTTGTTAGCTCTAATCCTTGCTTCTATTTCGACATTCTCAACTCCTGCCTCCATTTGCCGCATATACGTCGGCGTGTTCCTGTTTTGTATTCTTTCAACTTTTTCCCACTTTTTCCATCCCCATACCTCCGTCGCGTATAACAGCCCTGATCTGACTAGTGTATTCTTTAGATGTTTTCTTTTCAGTGTGTTTAGTCTTGCTCTTGCCATTACACCCCTTGTGGCGTTTATGGCCTTTTGGCTTTTACTTGCTTGTTTCCATATGCGTTCTCGGTACGAATTTTCTGTTATGAGTCATCATCCTAAATATTTGTACTTGTCTACCACTTTCAACTCTTCCTCGCATAATTTCCATTTTTATTTCCTTCTATTTCTCCTTAACTATTAAATAATCCAAGATCGAAGCCTCCTTTTTCCTATATACGTATAACTTCCGTCTATATCTTCCCCTATTCTACCGTTTACTAACGTAAGTCCATATTCTTCACATAAGCCCAGTAGTCTTTTTCCTCCTGTATTACATACTTTACCTAACGATCGTCTCCTCCATTCCTCTTTCTCTCTTACTTCCGTTCTTACTTTTTCTGCCCCGATCCGTGTATTCCAATCTTCGTTTATAATCAGATTCTTATATTCCATCAATCCTTCTTTCAATTATTCTCTCTATCCTTTTCTTTACCCTCGATACTCCGACATCATTATACACTGTTAGTGCCATCATCTCCATTTTATTGCCTTCTATTACGAAATCATATTCTCATATTTCTACTACGGGGACATCAGCTCCTTTTCTTATTCCTAACATTTGCTCTCCTTTGGCTCTACCCTTGTTTTTTCTCTTATTGCACTCTTAATTCACCAATTGAAATCTCTATCCAGATTTGTTATGGTCCTCTTTATATTCTTTCCCTCTACCCATGTTTCTTGTAACATTATCCAAGTAGTTCCATGCCTCTTTTATGTTCTTTACTCCTGCAATATTCCAACTTATGTGTTTCTTTAATCTTCAACATTCTCTTTCATATTACTTTTCTCCCATTGTACCCCCTTGATAATAATGTTTCTTCTCCTCACCCTTGTCTCAGTCATATCCAATGTTCTTATTTCTTTTAATTCTTTCTTTCTGTCCCTTTCCTCTCTTCTATTCTCTGCCGCTTCTATTCTTATTTCCACTTCTCTCTTCCAGTCCTGCTCCTATTGTTCATTTCTTATCAGCTTCTCTTCCAGTCTCCTCATTCTTTCCTTGAAGCTTTCTTTTTCCTTTTCCCACCTTTCTTCTGTCTTTTTTATTTTCCTTCTCAAGTCTTCCATTTCCTTTCTGAATGTCTCCTTATTTTGAGATATTTCATTCTTAATATCCACTCTAATCTCTCCTCCCTGACACAGAATGCCTTCCAGGATCCTCTTTTTCATACTAGCCATGACCCCAAATGTTTCTCTAGTTACCTCTCTCTTCTTCACCTCCAACTCACTTAGGCTTTTCGATTCTTCCCCTTCCTGTTCCCTTTGCTCAAAACTGTCCTCTTTATTCTCCCCTTCACCTCCTGAATCATTTTGTAGGTCTTCTACCATTCTATTTCTACTCTCCTTCCCTCAGTTTACCTGTTTTTTCTTCTATTTCTATATGCAAAATTCTATATTTTTTTATTTATATTGACTCTGCTTTTCATTTTCTCCATTGTTGCTGGTCGGCTTCTGCTTCTCTTATTTTCCTCTCCGTCTTTTTCCGTATCGCCACCTGCCTTACCGAGCTTCACTCCTGTGTTTGAAATACTTCTCACTTCGCCGCTTGTGTTACCCTCGTTGCCCGATTGCTAATCCGAGATTCTAACCTCTACCGTATTCTACTACCTTCCTCCACTTACAATTTCTTAATTCTCCTATACTTGTATCTACCCACTTTGTCACTTTCTCTTCACTTATTCCTCTTCACGATTCCATGTCTTCCACCGTTCACTTTTCCTTACTTATTATATCACTTGCCAATTCCATCTACATTACAGAGAGTCAACCGTCCTCTATATACCTTCTTCCTGTTTGTATTTAATACAAAATATTACTATGCATTTTTAAATTCAATGTAATATCTATGTATACACGTTGAATAGTAGAGGTAGTGATCTGAATTATTGCGTTGTTCTTTCTACAACAAGAAATATTTGTAGTGTAATACTGTAAAATCCCGGGACATGTCAAATTCTAACAACATATTGGCAGGTTATGATTCAATAAGTAGATTCATATTTTACTTTTCAGTTGAATTCAATTTTCTATAAATTCGTAAAACATACAATTTAGTTATAAGTTAGAAACAGTTTGATGGTATAAAAACATGTGACTATTCATATTTTGCCAACTTATTTTGTGATTGATACTGCGTTGGATGCAATTCAACGGTACAATGACATGAGGCGATTTAAAGTTTAACGGTTTGGTTTTTAAGTGAGTTGAATTTCCTATAAATTTATCAAATACACGGTTTAGTTACAAATTAGGAATATTTTAATGGTATATGAACGCGTGACATTCCAAATTTGTATTAACCTACTTATTTTATTTATTTTGAAGTTATTACTTATTAACTTACTATTTGATCATTTTATATGTATGTATATTCTACAATGACAGGCAACTAGCCCCGCCGATCTACCGAATGATCCCGAGAGTTGACGTGTATATGTTTGTACATTCTACTGTCATATTTCTTCGAGCAAATATTGGTCTTTTGTTAAGTAGGTTAGTACCCGTGGAGCGCTAAACCGCTCTGCTCAAAATTGTACGATTTTAACAATGAGTATATTAATTCATTACAATTAAAAGTAATAAAATAGCATTTAGAGGTAAACTTGATGGGTTCATATTCCTGTATTACTTAGATTTACAACACTTGAATAAAATTGCAAGATTTAAAGTGTACATGTTAACATAACGGAGAATAACAATCGAATGTGTAATATTTTTGTGTTTTATTCGTTTCTACGGTAATTCTACGGGATTACAAGTATTTTAAGAGAGAATGTTCTTGAAAATCAATATTTATAACGACTGCATCACATATATCCATACCCTACAGTTAACGCATGACAATACATATTAATACAGCAATATCATCTATTTAAATATGTCGACTACGTTTATTCGCTAATTGAAAGTCTCTACATCTGTAAATGTCCTTTAAGATGAACTCAAGAATTTTGAACTAAGCTCAGAACTTAACTACTCATGGTAGGCAAATCAACAGCAATAACATCTTTAAGTCACTTACGGTGAAAAAGGTATTATTACCACTTAAATTATGCGATAACTAATGAAAACGTAACACTACAATAATAGGTAACGAGCCCTGCCGAATGATCCCGAGCGTCGACGAACGAAACATGTGTTAGTTCCTTTTGTCTAAATGTATGCGTGTAACGCTTATACAGAAAAAAATAATCCTAACCTATTCGCGTGACACGCGAGATAATATTACGACACCTGTGCCATACGTGGACAAATTTGATTGAAATTAGTCTCATTCGAAAACTTATATGCACTTTACATAACGAAAGTGCCTTTAAATTTACAACATATTGCAAGCGTGTTGAAATACTGATGAAATTAATTTCAGATAAGATTGGAATATTCTGTTTTCTATCTCACGTATTTAGTGTGGAGACGTTACCACGTTTTTTGACTGTATTGTTGCGAGCACCCGGTATGTAGCCACAACCAATTGGTGCTCACGAAAAGACGATCAAAGATCAAAGAAAATCGACTGTGCTTACAGCTTCACAGCTGTCAATCCTAATCGTGAACGCGACCATGATTTT
Source organism: Calliopsis andreniformis (assembly GCF_051401765.1). Classification (NCBI taxonomy): domain Eukaryota; kingdom Metazoa; phylum Arthropoda; class Insecta; order Hymenoptera; family Andrenidae; genus Calliopsis; species Calliopsis andreniformis. The sequence continues at coordinate 635,556 of NC_135063.1, forward strand.
TGTACACAAAACGATCGGACAAACTATATTATGTCCCGCCTAAAATCAACTGCCTTTCACACATAAGCCTGAACTGTCCAACTCCATCTACCAGTTTCTAGCCACTTGGGACAACAGAACCCGGCACCGAAGGACTCGATGCTTGAGATCCCACTCACCCACTCAAAAATAGGCGCTAGAAATAAGGAGAAAGTAGAAATCGAAACTCTCAGTCGAAATATTCATTGTTGTCTGATCAAAGTTGTCTCTTTTACGTTAGATCTTCATGAAAATAGGATATATTCCTAGAATAACGATGTTTAATGAAATCAATATATCGTGCATCAATAGGTTTGTTTTGATGTGTATGTTACGGAAATAGAACACCTCTTTTGCGAAAATGGTATTAAACCTATAAATTTATTCACAAAATATTCAAAGAAACTGTCAGTAGTCTTATTATTCTTGGACGTTGAACTTTCATGCACGATATATTTATCGATGTTCTTGCATGCTGAAACTGTACCCCGATGATAGGTCTAATCCGAAGTGGATTATGGTTAGGTCTGGGCTAAATCTGGTTTAACGAAGAGTGCTGCTGTACCTATCCATTACAATAGTATGAGTGCAACTTAATTTAAAAATTTGAATATCACATCACTGTATCGGCTGTTATCGATACATATATCGTGTATCATAGTTCAGCATGCAGGAAAAATGGCGATCGTGTTAAGTGGGTAGACTAGAATATGACAGAAAGGTGAGATTACCGACAAAATTTGCAAAAAATTTAGAGATGCGGTAGCGTCTTGACGCCAAGTACATGAAGAAGAACGCCCTGTATATACACCCTGTATATGTCGACTGTCGCTGCCGTGTATCTTTACTCGAGAATTGGCAATTCCAACCTTACCTGAAACTTATTTCATTAATATCTCATCACACAGCAATATTTTCTAAATTTAAAAGCATTTTTCTTATGTAAACTGCATCTGAGCTTTCCAATAAGACCAAATTCAATAAAATCGGTCAACCTATGATAGAGATATCGTAATATCATGTCATGGATTAGTCGAAAATTGTATAATTTTTCTTCTGATTCTTCTTATGATTCTTATTCTTCAGGCAAATTTTCATCAAAATAATACGTATACGCGTTACATGCACACATTCAGCCAAAAGGAACAAACACATGTTTCATTCGTCGACTCTCGGGATCATTTGGCAGGGCTCGGCGGCCGTCATTGGAAAGAGAACCTGCCAAGTGTCGAATGACATTTCGAACGCATCGGCAGGGAGGTTATCTGTTGTAGAAGGTTATATGTAGAACGGAGAAGCATCTTCATTGGCACAAGTTTCTGAAAATTTGTGCGAAATTTTTGTGCGAAATATGTTGTAACAAATTGTAGCCAGAATTCTCATTTAAAACATTATCATTTCATTGTTTTAACTGCTTTCAGTTTCTAATTAACTAGTTGATAAATTTCTCTTCTGTAATGCAACAGAAATTTCAAATATTGATATAATAAATATTCGAAGAAAAATTACGATAGAAATGTATGGTTATTACAACAAACATAATTATACAAGTACTACTATCAGTATAAATTGTGTGGTACACCATGCACTGCCCAAGATGTTAAAAATATCATTTGAATTTCAAGACATAATAAAACATAATTTCACAGGATGGATAAATCTGACAGGTCCTTGTAATAATTGTGATAGTTGAAATACAAACATAATGAAGAAAATCAATATAACTGCTTCCAAACAACTAACTGCTTCTTATTGCAAAATTACTTTTGTTCGATCACAATAGTAGTATAACAACGAAAGTGGAATATTTTTACATCAAAGCAATACCTACTACTAAAATACAAGTGGGAGATCACTGTTATAAACTTAAGGCAGTGATTTTCCTCCATGGTATAAGTATTGCCGATGGTCATTACACGAGTATGGTAAGGGGTAAGGGCACAACGTGGGTATCCGCTGATCATTTACGAGTAGAAAAGCAAGCTTGGCCATGAAATGCTAAAAATGCATACATATTTTACTTCGAAAGGTGTTAATTGTGGTTGTTAATACAAAACTGCAGATGTTTATGCACGATAAATATGCAAACAGCATTTTGTATATTTTACTGTATAAAGTATAATATTAAAAATTATCTGAGGTCATTCCCTATGCAAATTATCTTTGTGAAAAGAAGTGAGATCCTAACAAAAAACTTCAAAAGGGTAAAAAAATTACGCCAAGTACATGAAAAAGTCGGTACTGTATCACAAAAAGAAGTGAAATCGAAATGAGCTGCAAGTACATAAAAGTACTTTCCAGCAATGTGCAAAGACGACACTATGTAACGTAATGTAAGATTCGGTGCTTTCCAACTACACTTAAAATGACACAACTATGCACAGCTAAAATGCTGTGTTCGACTTGGCGTAGCCAGGCAAGGTATTCTCAGATCATCAATACCATACCTTCTCTCGCAAGCTTTCAGATAATTTGTGAATTTAAAACTCTGACAATATGAATAGATTTTCATTATATTGCATTTTAAAATATTTCTAAGGTCATTTATCGACATCTATACCTTGCCTTTCACAGACGTGCAACTGACTCACCAATTTAAATAAAGTTTTAACACATTGCGCACATTTTTATTGGTTTGCAATTTCTAAACAAATCTTATTCATCGACACCTTAACCTTGCCTGGCCACTCTAAGTTGAACACAGCATTTTAGCTGTGCACAGTTGTGTCATCCTAAGCGTAGTTGGAAAGCACTGAATTGTACATTACGTTACATAGTGTCGCCTTTGCACATTGCTGGAAAGCACCTTTATGTACTTGCAGCTCATTTCGATTTCACATCTTTTTCTGACACAGTACCGACTTTTTCATGTACTTGGCGTAATCTTTTTACTTTTTTGAAGTTTTTTAATTTTCCACAAAACCTACATATGTATCTGTATATATGTGCAATATGTAGATACTTATTTTATAAAAAAATTCAAATATATGTTTTAGATATGTATTTATAAATAAAAATTTGTATAAAACAACTCTGGTATTTGTGAAATAGTGCCATGCTTAATCTATATATTTTAAAAAGGCAAAAAAGTTCTTTCCCTACTAGATATTGGACACAGGATCTGTCACTTAGAAAGAAATCATCATCCACAGCTAGCCGACAGCTTTCATCCGGAATGCTATTGTTAATTTTCAAAGATATCTATACAGCCTTGTTTTTATTATTCATAAAAAGTACGCATAGAGATATTCCACAAAGCGTCATCACTCCTAGACTCATCCCTAAAAATTTTATACAAATCTCTGGGGGTCTTGCCAACAGCGGTTTTGTGCACAGGCGGTCACCTTGGGATCGGTAAGACAGGGTCATGAAAATACGGTCGTATGCATTATTTCACCAGAAATACCAAATGTGCAACTGTCTAATTGAACAGAATAGCATGAGCAACAATTACCAAAAATTTGAAACAAATTGAATGAAGGTACACTGAGTTGTTTGCTTTTAACTATATAATTATCGCGATAAATGCGAAACAAATGTCTTTTCAAATACTTGATCCAAATATTCTTAATTTGATGTGGATTTAATATTGCATAAAAATAAAACAACACATATTGCTATAACAATATAAATTGCAATACATAATTTATTTATTACAATGGGATTCCAAAAATTCGTGAGATCTCGAGCTTTTTGAAAAGTAGATCCGCCATTGGTCCCTTTTAACAAATTGAAAAATGAAAATGTCTGGGCAATTGAAAAGATCGTGCGTAGCTCGTGTCGGTTGTCACAACGTTAACAGTTGAATCAGCGTTTGAACTGAATCAGCGAGTAAGGGTCACATCTGCTTTCTCCCTTGACTTTTCTCGGCTGTCCATGCGCACAGTTCACATACACGTGGCTCGTGTAATAGTATGTATAATGCAGGGGGAAATTTTCTAAGCCGGGTCCCAAATTCGAAATCATAGAATAGCTCCATCTCGCGTTCAATAAACAGTTACGTGTCTGTAGGTAATGCTATTTCTCTAATGAAAACTGTAACATTAGGTACCAACTTGGCAATCTCGAAAAGTTATGTGACTAGTCTACCCCTTTAAAAGTGTTGGTAGTTTGTTTGAATATTTTATGAAAAAATTTCAACGAACGATAACATTTCCATAAAAAACGAATTTCAGTGTCATAAAACACTCCTCAAAAAGCGTCAATTGGAGTATGAAACACGCAAATACGTGAAGCGTCGCTATTCTAGAAATGTTCCGAAAATAGTAAGAATGAAGTCCTTATGTTTTTCCAATAGAAATGATATTAAACACAAAGTAATTTGAACTACGTTTATTTACCAACATAATACATAATTCGAACCTAAGTATAATGATAAAATGTGAAATTTAAGGATTGGATGCATGGTTATACATCATCTTTACAACTTGCTTACACGTTGGAGGGGATCACTTCCAACGTTTAGTGTAAGAAGAGTTTGCAAAGAGGTAAGCATTTATTTCTAAAACAATTTTCTTGTTGGAAACGTAAAACATTTCACAGTGATTTCTTCCGTTTCTTGGATGCTTAGCGTTTGAAACTTTACAGGTCACGCGTATACAAAAGTCTTCGCTTGCAGTAGCCGTCGTCGTCGATGACACATTCAAAAGCTTATAGGGGAGAGAAACGGTCTCTGTCTCTATTACGATATTTAGACGGCAGCACCGCTTTTGAGTCCATTAGCGAAAAATCACCCTGTATTTGATTTACATATGTATTATTTGAATTATGTATTATCTTGATAACTAAAAATAGTCTGACTTACGTCGTATTTATTATCATTTTCATGGAAAAAATATAAGGAATCTATTCGTACACTTTTTATGAAGATCTAACGACAAATATATAACTTCAATCAGGCAGTAATGAATATTTTACGCTTCATTACAGGGTACTTTTTTATTTTTGCCGTGTATTGTCATCAATATCCTTGCGCGATGAAGGTCGCTCGGACGGTGAATTAACAGTTTTTATCCAGAATAACATTGCTTATTCTTCGTCATATCGTTACACATGTGATACCATCGGATTCCTTGAGTTGTCCCATTGAAAATTATGTAAAATGCCATAGAAATCACACTATTATTAAAGGAGCCATAGAATCATTGATTGTCCTTTACTTCATTAATTATGGTCCGAATTATGTAAAATTTTAGATCATTTTCATCGGGAGAACGCAAAGAATCGACTGATGTAACATTTGTCAAAATTCAATGAAAAAAGTGCAATTTTGTATAGTTTGCTATTTCCTCCTTATCCCAAGCGGTTTTGGGGAGTCTCGGTTGTCGAGCTTCGAAATTCTTAGAAAAATGGTCAAGCGAAAAATCAGAGCGAAAATCGCATACCCACTCTGCTTAAAAAAAAGTGTCCGAAGATGGACAGTTCAGCTTAGGCGGGACTTACTACATTGTGCATAATTGTAAATAAAGTGTTGCATAAAGCTTGTAATGTCGGAGGTTGATGTATGCGGGACGAAGGACGACGGTGAACCGCCGACGTGTGTTCACCGACTCGACGTGGGGCTCGCCGTTGCAACAGCACTGAAGTTTCACCCTATGTAGTACAGATCCGTCTTAAAAATATCTGAAAGACTTCCTTGAGTACGTCCGAATATATAAATCAGTATGTCTTTACAACATCTTAAACGATATTCATAAAACGTCTTAAAGACCTCGAATTTTGGTCTATAAGAGGTTCAGACAAAACATTGACGTTTTTAAAACGTTCAAAAGCGTAAGTCTTTAAGACATGGAGGATGACCACTGGTTAGTGACACACTCGCAAGGTACACACCCGTAAGGCACGTTTTTATTCCACCGTCGTACCGCTGTACTCCCGCGTCCACATAAAACCCCCCTATGACGAATAGATGCACACGTGTGGGGTGGACGCTGTGTTGTAGGGCATAATCCTGATAGGCCGCCGTTATCAAGCATTGGGACTAGTTCAGCTAGTAAACGTGCTTTTCTCGGCTCACGGGAAAATTCCAGTTTTCACTGAGCTTCGTTCGAGGCAATCCGTGTAACAGGACATAGAGCGCAGAAAAGAGGCCACCTCCTGTCTATACGCTCGCTAGCCGATAGATTCTTCACTGCGAATAACTGTTGATAATACAGTCCACTGAGCTATCTTGCGCTATTCAGCGAAGCATCACGTCCTCCTCCCAAAAGGCACGACTGCTCGTTGCCTGGAGACGGGTTAGACGTATTTAGTGCGAGCAACTCGTACTTAGATGGCGCGGTTCCGCTGATTTTTTTTCTAGGCATTAGAGACATTAGGAATTAGGACGGACGACGGACTAGTTGCCACACCAGCAGGCCGAAGACAAGGACGTCAACCCCCTTCAGCCCCCTTGGTCCCAATTTGGAAAATTGATTCAATAAACGTTATTTACAGGACAGACAAACGGAATTGAAATCTTACGATTTCTTTTAGTTAACCCGCCTTCTCACCAAATCTAGACCTACGTTACATCCCCTTGAGCAATCCTAACACTTTTATTATTATAATTTTTGATTTTGTATTCATTTTGGTATTACTTTATATGATTTTGTATCGATTTTGATATCCAATTTGCTATATACATGGTACAGCCATTTGTGTGCTCCGTGTGTTTTGAAGAACATTGATATCGCTGGTAGATATTGATATACCTTGGTGTCCTTGCGGCCACCTTGACATATAAAACCACGTGAAACGGCATAATATAAAATTTATCATTATCTCTTTATTATCTTTTTTTATTTGTTTTGTACCATAAGCCTTTTTTTTACATATTACTTCAATAATTTCGCGTGTGAATGAATCATTATTTTATAACTACTTGTTCATTTTGAATAATGCGTTTTTCTTCTGCTCTAATATTATTATCATGTTTTTCATTGTTATTCTGCATCACTGTTAACTCCAAGTAGTTAACTATAAAATAGTTTTTGTTTTAAAAATTTTATAAATCTCTCAGAGTATATTATTCTTTTCTTTATTACAACTACATTGAGTCAATTCTGTTATTTTCCAATTATAATACTATCGTAAGCCTCCACTTCCCGAGAAATAATCACGTGTAGCGGGACCCGTAAGGGACTAGATAATTTCCTAACCCATTTACCCTTATCCTCTCAGGATAAGTAAAATATTACTGATACTTACGTATCGTGCCCGAGCAATTTACTTTATTTAGAATTTAGAACGATGGAATAAGCCCCGCCTGTAACGACTCTGTTTTCACGACCACAATACTATTTCGAGTAATATTTTTAATAGCGATTGATGGAACATAGAGTAATTGCTCAACAGTCACACGCAGTATCAAAATAATTTATAAAATACGTCTCGGGTGTGACCTGATCAACCCGTAACAAAAATGTAAGTAACGATCGGGGGCGAACTTTGGTCATAACACTATATCTCAAATTAATGTAATACTGCCAATTTTAATTGAAAACCTGTTCACAATAATAGGTAAATATCATTCGCTAAGCATGCTATATTTCAAATTACGCACCATTCCTTCCCCTGTTTTATGTACATCAAAACAAAATATTCACAAAGTTCTAATTCATAAGAAAGTAGCAAAAATGCATAGAATTAAATATATGATGTTAGCAACCTCCTGGAAGCAGCTTAAGTAGTATGAAGTGTAAAAATCTTATTTCGGTTACAATGCAACAGTCGACATGGCATTGCACATGATCCTTACTTGCGTGTCATTTCATAAAAATCGACCCTTTTTGGCCGTTTCAAACGTGTTCTGTAATGCGCGTTGTACTACACGTGCACGAACATGCGTAAGCCGTGCGCAGCCAAAATCCTGTCTATACTGTAGCAACGCACACTGTCGCGCACCCGAATTTCCACTTAAGACTCTCAAAAAAGGTCAGTTTTAACGGTAAGAGAGCATCGTAGCCACACAAATATCCCTCTAAACCGGAAAGCAAGGCCACTTCACGCACGCAAACACCTTCGCGCGTATCGTTGACAGAATTGGAATATCTTCTTTTATTTTACTTCAGTAAACCGCTGCGCTGTATAGATGCATAACATCTATACAAAGTGATTATATTCCAAGTTCCAAGAATATGTACCTTATTTCTCTGTATTCAGTTTTGATAATATCAATTTCGAATAATTCACGAGCTTGTGCACACCGGACAATTGCATCAGTGAGACCCTTAATGCCAATACGTATGATACAATAAATGTCTGTCTACAAATCGACTTATTATCCAGTCATAAAAAATAGTTACCCAACTAATTTATTGTTGTAACTCCAAAAGTTGTGTTTTTGAAGTTGTGTTACCTTCGAAATACATGTGCGACATATTATTTATTCTTGCTACGAATAGGACTGAATGTTTACACGGATCGTGCGACTGTCGATTCATTTAAGAAACAAAAGAAAGCACATGAACGCGCATTATGAATATCGATTTCAGATACTGAACTTTATCCATAAACGACCAATATTATTGTCATATCCCCAATATTACCAATATTGATGTTTGGATCATAAAATATCAAAATTTCATCAATATGTAATTCTCATTTCTTCAACAACAGCCGTTCACGATAAATAATATTATTAATACTTATCCATATTGACAACATTAATCGTGTACGAACTTCTTTAGAAAACAATCTATGTATTAATAGTATACTTTTAGTTTGTCAAAGACATAAATGAAGGTGTGTAAAACTAAAACTATTGTCCTTTGAACAATTTCAATATGTGATGAATGTAGTAATATAGTAAAAGAATATTGGACATTCAATTAAAAGAAAATGAATATTAAGAAAGTCCAACAACAAGCTTTACCTCGAGATCTATAATAGCCCGTGGGTTAGGCGCACGTGGTAATTCCGTGAGGTCATCGGAGATAGGTACCCCATCTTTTCTCACTTCTGCCTCGATATATCGAAGCTTCCGTTCCATCTCATCGCATCGACGTACTTCGTTGACGAACTTTCGTTGAAAATAGTTGACATCGGCATTGAGCTATGAGGGAATTCATACGTAAGTAAAAGTATAATTAATCAACTGAGAAACATGCACATTAAAGTTATCATTTATAATTTTTCATATACGCTGATCCGATAAGTAAACTCGATGATACAGTCTGTACTACACGAACGTGAACACGATATCTGTGAAATTTGATTCCTAATGAGTCGAAGATTGTGCTAGTCAAAACATACAAAGTCTCCTCTAATACGCAATAGCCCAATTCTCTTGGTATCGTTTCTGTCATTGAAAAGTTCGGATCATTTCGAGATGAGTGCTATATACGCTAAACGATTCGAAGTGGTCTTCTTGTGCCACCACTCGAAGGAACCCAATCTGAGTGTTAGAGATGCAGCTAAATATTTGCATAAGTTTCGCGAATTTGTAAATAAGTGAGTGCAACGGTGTAAGGAATCAGAGTGCGTCGATAATCTCCTGATCGAGGTTCGAAGCGAGCTACGACGAAAAGGGAAGATAAAGCGATTTCGCAGCTTTTTTCGAAAAATTCGACACTTTCCTTACGTAAAGAACAAACACCTTTAGCAAAAAAGGGCATACCTATAGGCATGTTAACAATTAAATGTCGGTTGGAAGAAAATAGAGTTGCATGGCGTAGTACAATTTCAAAGCTATTACTTTCAACAAAGCACGTCCAAAAACTGTTGGCATGAGCATACAAAAACGTTGATCGTGATTGGAGCAATGTTATATTCAGTGATGAGTCATCTTTTTTGACTTGGACTCCTATCAAACGAGCCTGGTTTCCCCATGAAAATCCAATTGTCCAACGAAGCATTAAACACCCAATAAAAGTTTATATTTAGGGATGTTTCAACGTTCGGGGTTTTGGGACCTTATGCGTCTTTACGGATAATTTAAATGCCCAGAATATGTTTAAATTGTATGAAAGGGGTCTCCTAGTATTGGTGAAACAGTAATTTGATGGAACCAAATATCAATGAATACTTCAAGAGGACAATGATTCTAAATACCGAAGCCGTCTTTGTACGAAATGGAAAATAGGGAACGATATTAATATGTTAGATTGGTCATCTCAGTTCCCTGAGGCCAATCGAATCGAAAATATTTGGTCTGTTATGAAGTACAAACTCTGAGGAAAGCGTATTTTAAAATTGAAAAGATTAGTTTGTCGTATTCGAAAAATATGGAGATCTCTTGTTGTCTCATATACCGAAAAGTTGGTTGAAAATGTGGCTAGACGTTCTCAAGCAATAATCGCTAATGGCGGTAATTGGGCACATTATTAAGTCAGTGCGTATTAGTTTTATAGATATACCTTCGATCTATGTAACATTTTTTACAAAAAAGATTTATTTGCACTAAGATATCGCGTCCACGCTCTTGTGATAGAGACTGTATTTTAATTCGAATCATCCAAATTTTCACAAATATATCGTTTATGTAATTTAGATTTAAACTGACTCCAAATAATATAACTAATATTAACATATTTGTTTGACATATATACTACTAAAGTATACAATTGATTGTACATCTGTTAATGACAGAGAAACATTAATGTCAAGAATGGAAACAAAAGTAGACAAATTAGAAGTAGAAAATTAAAATCGGGTAAATGATAGTATCAATTTCAAACCCAACATTGGATATTAGTGCTATTTACCTTTGACGTGTATGTACATCTAACAAATCGCTCAGAAAACAGTAGTTGGCCATTATTAACGTTATGTCCTTGAATAGGCATATGAAATTTGTATCTATATACATACGTATATACAGCATGCTGAACAGTAAATTCATCAGCATTCATTGACATTAGTATATCTATTAGAACCAGTTCAATTTACATTCACAAAACGATACGATTTTCAATGGAAATGTCGTTGGAAATTCGCTAATAGAATTCACAGTACGGTATTATGTCTATATTTTTGCCTATTTTTAGGTCAGGTTATACTTTACACTTGGTTAAATTTTATGTTCGGTAATTGTGATTAACACGCAGCAGGGCGACACTTTAAAAGTTGTAACGACGGCATTCAATAATCACCTATAGGTAAAAGTTGCCGACGGTAGGCAATAATCAAAGACTAGATCTAACTTTACTTACATCACGAAATTGCACTGTGCCGGTTTCTCCGAGTTCAGAAACGGAAAGATAAGCTGCTTCTGGCTGTATGAAAAGCTGGCAGAGGGCCATCTGCTCACTCCTGAACATCCCTCCCATTTTGAAGACGATCTACGTTTTATCCTGCAACAAAAAACAACATTTCCTTATTGCGATGTTTTCAATTATTTAGAAGGGGGCATTTAGTTTTGCACCTAGAGTAGTACGTGCGAAAGGTAGATATTATAAAAGTATTATAAAAAGGAATAAAGTATTTGTTGAGAAACTCGAAACGCGGGCTGTATATACAATCGAGGACGGAGTTTAATGGAGCGTTCTAGGAACACTGGACGAGGCGAAAGCGAGACTTAAACAGCAGGATGCCAGGCCCCGCTAATTGGGGGCAGTCTTGGTTTGCGTTCGAGAGTGACGAGACGTGATACAAAATTGTGTCATACCGAAGGAGAATAAATCTTCATGTGACAGAACGCATCCTTTTGTCATTTCTCGCTTTTATCCTTACATATTATAAAAAGAGAGAAAAAAATTGTCAACTAGGTTGCGTTATTTTCCCGACATTAAACGCTTAGCTTACTGTCAAAAGATTACATTTTTACAACTCTAATGGTATCAATGCCCCATATGTAGAAACCATTATACCGTATTCTATGAGGTTCCGATAACCCACTCCACAGATATATAGTAACATAGACGTCAAAAAATAGACATGTTCAGGTAAATCCCATCACCCCCATGACCACATCCTCTGCAATCCTAATGGCATCAATGCCATATATAAAGAAATCACCATACCTTTAGTGAAATTCCGAGAACCCAGCCCACAGATATACAACCAAATACATATACGCACGCACGCACACAAATGTAGAATTTAGTCACCGATTTTATGGCTTTTTTGGACTCAGAACATTTCAAAACATCGAAGAATACAAGAAACCCGCGGCGGGAGGTCGAAATTCGACCCGTTACAAAACTTTCCCTATGTTATTATATTATAACAGTCGGGAAAGTAAAATTAATCCTTTTGTACTTTTAGCAACTAGCCAATTTAAAACATTTCTGTAATACTGTTTTTGAAAATTAAAATTTTGTTTTAGAAACAAATTCTAAATGTTTACACATTCTGATTTTATTTGTCTGTACATGGAGTAAAAAAAGTTAATAGAAGAAAATTTTTTGTTCTTGTAGCAGTATAAAAATAAAGGAACGCTGCGCGGTGTGGCGAAGCGTGCTATGGTGGGAGATGAGAGGGGTATGGATTGGGGGTTTCGTCCTAGCGTAGTCGCACGGCTCCAATACAGTACATAACGAGTATTACGAATAAGCATTAGTATTATTCATTACTGTTTTAACGAAAGACACTACAGTTCTTATAAGCCTGAAAATAGTAAAAATTTGTATAAAATTTCCAACCGCTCTGGAAGCGCGCTCTGCTGTCATTGAGTACCACTGTCGCCGCCGCACGTTTCGCCAAACTATTTTATTTCTATATTGAAAACAAAAATAATTTTGGACATTCGCCTGATGCTTTCCTTAGTAGAAAGGTTTACTCTATCGCGTGGTATAGTCAAATTTTCTCCTAGACCCTTACTTTTTGAAATAAAGTGAAAAATATCAGCAAAAATGGGTGCGTTTTGGGTGTCCTTTTCACTTTAATTGTTATTTAAACCTATTTCGATGTTTATAATCTAATAACTATTTATATTATTTTATTCGGGAGAGTCCACAGAATCATTTCGTACAAAGAGCAACTAAATAACTACTACGGTAAAAGTATAAAAAAATCCCAAAGTTGAAAATTTGTCATGTTCTTCAAAATTGATTTTTTCAGAAACTGTACGTGCTGGGAAAAAACGGTTTGCAGATTCGTAATCAGCACGTCGAAATCTATAAGAAATGTTTATTCACGCTTACAAAATCAGACCCGTGTTGAACAGTGAAATTGACCGTTAAGATTCGAACCACATGTTGAAATATATTTCGAGAAAGTTCCACCATTCTTCAAAAAGAATGTAGAAAATTTATTTTATTAGATTATTGTAACCTTTGGGTTTCCATTTTATGTAGCTTATTATAAATTCATAATCTTTTAAAGAGAAATGAAAATCTACTTGAAATGTTATTGAATTTCTATCTTTTATATTTTGTGCCTGATTATATTTAAATATGACAAACGAAACTCACGCTGCCTCTGCATAGCCTACTCTTTTATTCGGAAAGATTCCTTCTATCGAGCCAAAACTTGCTGGAAGTCGAATTACTCTTTTTGGAAGTTTGTCATGAAGTTGTCTTTGATAGATCTAGACCTTTAGAACTGTGTAGAAACTACAAAAACCATTTTATTAGATTAAAAACATTTAACCTCCTGTAATTTAACTCACCTCCAGTAATGATCTTTATTTTAAATCAACCACAGGTTCTAAGGTTCATACACAGGTGTTGAGATCAAAGATATCAAACACTTAACAGAAAAAACTGAATTTCCAGATATAATAAGGCACCAGGCGTTTCCTTCTACAAATTATGCGCCCTTAACTTACGAGGAAGCCATATGTTCTTCTGATAAGGCTCAATAAAAATTAACGTTAACCGAAGAGTTCAACTTATTAATTAATAATCACATTTGGGAACTGACCACCCTTTCACGTTAAACGTTTAAAGCTCAACTTGTTGCTAAAGAGTGTTCATGAATTTTTGGAATTGATTTTAATGATACTTATTCTCCTATAATTAGGTATTCCAATATTAGATTCTTATGTACGTGCAGACGGATACGAAGAAATTTATATGGAGCAACCTAAAGGATATATTGGAGATAAAAATAAAGTTTACCAACTACAAAAGACTACCTATGGCCTGAAGCAAGCGTCAAAATCGTGATATGAAAAAATAAGCTGAATTCTAATTAATATAAGCTTTAAGCGTTGCGATTATGCTCCATGCGTTTATCATAAAGGGTCTGGTAGTAAACGATTAATCTTAGCTATATATGTAGATGATGTAATAATTTTATTGAAATCCAAAAAAGAAAAGGTAGAGTCAAAAATATACCGACCATAGTAATTATATAATTATGTAAAGGAATTGTTAAAGAAATTTAAAATAGAAGACTATGTATCCGCGTCGATTCCTTAACTGGTCGGGAATAAGTTATGTAAAGCGTCTGCTAGTGATGACAAGCCCTATCCAGAACTAATAGAATATCCCAATTTTTTTGCGACATATACTAGACCAGACATCTCACACACAGTAAGTTTTTTGAGTAGATTCAACAATAGTGATGTGAATCACATTGATTGGCAGCAAAAGGAGTCTTAAGATATCTGAAAGGTTCAATGAATTATCATCTGCGTTATGAGAAGTTTAACCTTAATATTTCTGGTTTCGTGGACGCTGATGTAGTTAGTGAATGATGAGACCGACAGAAAGTCTTATACAAGATATGCTTTTTTAATGAGTAACGGAAGTATAAGTTGGGAAAGTAAAAAGCAATCCAGCATTGCAATCTCAATTTGTGAGTCTAAATATAGATCGCAGTAAGAGAAGCCTGTAAAGAAACAAAATTTTTAAAGACATTGATATCAGAATTAACAAACATAGATATCTGAATTACTTGTATAATAATAATCTATCGGCTCATGCATGGGTAAAAGATCATATGCCTGTTACATTCCGGGTAAATCATTTCGAAACAAAAACGCGCTGAACTCGAATGCCCCGGTAACCTGGTATTTTGACAACCTCAGCAGTGCAATAACCTGGGAAGGTGTCAAATGTGAGCCGGCGACTGACCTAGTATAATTCGCGTTAAAATAAGATAGGAAATAGATATCGAGAAGATTAGAAACTGCGACCTCGTTAGTATACATTACTTGAGGAATATCGTAGTCCAAAATTAATAAAAATTATAGATGGTAACCTCGCGCCTACAGATCACGCGCTGTAGATTTCGCCGAGGTAAGCATCAATTGCGACAGGACTTTCGGCCCCCTCCATTTGAACAAACTCCAATCAACTCCTTTAAAACCTGACCGAGCTTTTGAGTCTTGCTTTTTTCGTCCACTAAACTCAAGTAAGGAATACGCCCGGAGACACAGTTTATAGTCTGTATAGTGTAACGCGACGATAAACCGGGAAGCGAAACTTGTAAGTCTCCTAGAAGCCGAGCCATTGATTCCTCCCGATTTCGTACCTCCGAAATTAAGGTAATCAGATATTGTAATTTATATTCAACTTGTAATAACGTTTAAATCTCCGAAACGAGAATTCTAAATAAAACTAACTGTACGTGCATACGTGAGAAGTTAAGTGAACCCAACCCTAAATTTCCGAACGATCCCGAGGAAGGCAATCGACGCCTAAACCTCACAAAATACTGTACTATCCCCGGTAGCGCACCCGGGACGTAACAATGCCATATAGTAAAACTAAACATATTGATGTACGTGTGGTGACGCATTCATAGGGGTTAGAAGAGAAACTTTCGGGCGAGTTGGCAACGCCGAGGAACTTGCGGGCCCTCGAGCAGGCCATATCATAAAACGCGTAGGGCCATCTGTTTTTCTTCCAACACCGCGTCACACTCTTCAACGGAAAAACTTGAGGTCCCAATATTTGGGTACCGAGAGCGTGAAGGGAGAACGCTACGAAGTGTCCTCGCGAGAAGACGTAGACTGTGCTACGTTCCTTACAGAATTGTGCGAAATAAAGTATTTTGTGCACCGAATACGACGGCATTATTCTCACACCAATTCCTTCATACGTGTTACCGTCCCGGTCACGCTGCCGAGAATAAATAACAATATTAAGAGTTAATTGGACTGGTCGTCACTTAAGTACATACGTATAAGGGTCCAGGTACTTTATTTAATCACATCTGTTTTTGGAGATAATATAAATACGTTATTGCAATTTTATCTTTAGAGATACAAGATCAAAGATACAAAAAATCAGAGATACAAAATATAGTTTATGTTACAAAATATTTCTTTTCGGAGATAAAAAATATACTTTACAATAGTTGACAATATTTGATTACCTTAACACTAACTTACGAGGGAGAAGGGCCCTAATGGTTCGGCATTAGGAGACTTACAAAGATGTTTCTTCTTCTCGTTCCACAATTTTCACACCGTGTGGGTCACATACTAACAACTGTACACTCGACGGGCTTAGTACTCGATACTTGAGTTCAGCAGACAGCTAAAGGCAAAAGTTACAGCAGTTCCTAAAAAATTTGATTGAAAGTTGTCTGAATGGTGGAGTCGAATGAACTGTCGCAATTGATGCTTACCTCTGTGATATTTACAATGCGTGCTCCGTATTCGTGAAGGTATCATCTATAATTTTGATTAATTTGAAATTGAATTTCTAATTTTGACAAAATACCAAGGTACAGAGACACTCACATTCAGAGCAACGCTCGTGTTGAAATGTTGTGCGAACATATAATGTCAAAATTAATCGGAACATAACATAGGAAATCTTCCGTGAAGCTATAATTGCGTTGATTGTAAAATTATTACGGAATCAAATGATTGCGGAAATTCTGACAAAACCGCTGGTCACCTGTGAGCATGTACAATTGACTAAGGGCTTAGGTTTAAAATATACACATAGCTCGTATAGTAGTGTGTGCAGTAGAGGGGGAAATTTTCTAAGCTACCTCCCGAATTCGAAATCATAGAAAGGCTCCATCTTGCGTTCATCAAGCAGCCACGTGTTTGTGGATAATACTATTTCTGTAACGAAAACTGTAATAGCAGATACCGACCTGGCAATTTCGAAATGTCACGTGACTACCGTACCCCCTTAATAATACTGCAATTAAGGGGGAGTATTAAAACTTAATCGATAATGTTCAGTATGTAATCGATCAATTACGTAATCGCAACATCTGCGGAACAAATAATGTAATTAGCGGCATTTATATTCCGGCCATGCGTGCGAGTGTGAATCTCCTTCTTCTTGTTTCGACAGTTAAGTTGTAAGAGCGTGTGTTCAATACAGTGCAGAGTTTGTAAAAATATACTTATATGTTACGTCAGAAGAAGTCTTTACTATCCTTCCATAATCAAATTCCAACATTAACGCCTTGTAACAGTTAAACCGTAAGAAATACAACAAAATGTATTAAAACGTTTTTATTTTATTCCTGCCTTTCAATGTATCTGTAAAATTACAGAACTCTACGATTGTTAATTTAATATACAGGTATGTTATTTTTAAGTCCTTATTACTGCAAAACGAAGATAGATCGGACACTATGTCATAGAACATTTTGAACTTCAATTTGGATCTCTTACCTCGTCTTAAAATATCGAAGGTTGTTACACCCTGTATAATAATATATTTTTATTAAATGTAATATTTTTAATACCTTTTAGTCAATAAAAATAAAGATATATATATTCTTACGTGGTTTTACATGAGTAAATGTTCTATTTTCCTTCACAATTTTTAACGACAATTTAAAGTATTGTAGTTATCTCAAAAAATTACTTATTTAAAAATTTCTTGAAATTTTGATGATGTGTTATTATAGGTATCATCCACGTCTAGTTAAAATTTTAAGGAGTTTCACTATTTCAAATTTAAGATGTTTACATGAAAATGTCAACTTCTGACACGTAATTCCTGTACCAAGACCTTGCTGAAGTAACATTTATAATTGTATCTCTAAAATTGAACTTGGAAGTCATTTAAAAAACAAATATATGATGCTAAATATCCATAAGAATTTAATAATAGAAGAAACAGAACAATTTACCTTTTAGTTACTGAATTACAACAATGTGCAGTTGATAATTTAGCGAAATTCTGAAAAATTTCCAAAAGATGATGTCATAGCAATATTAAAAATAGATGGTAATTATGTGTGCGTGTGCGTGTGCGTGTGCGTGCGTGCGTGTGTTGTGTAACAATTCTTTCAGTAGGTACTGGACACTGACACATTTTACCCGAGATGATTAGTACGAATAAATCAAACATTTCGTAGCTACATTTCCATACTACAGAAACTCAACCAAAGTTTAAGTACCTCCTTTTTTGAAAGGTGCAAAACCAATTCTGTTTCTTATATTTAAAGTACTCATAATATCGTTAATGAAATTATTAAAAAGTATGTAGTACTTAGACGACGTATAAACGGAATCAGAAAGTCTTATCCAGATATACGATTTAACTCAGGTGAAAAAGCTTCTAATTAGTTTATTCAGACTTAGATCAACCTGCTGGTGTGTTATCTCCTAAATTAGTAAGAGATTGTCACTAGGACTACATTGTTGCGATCCCCCCCTCTTTTTTTCTCTCTTTCAAAGAGAGCGAGCGCGCACATATTGTGAAGTGTACGTATTGCTCATTGAACCGTTCACTGAGCGATGGTAGTACTGGATGCAACCATTCAATTCTACTTATCTGCGTATTCGTTCGTAACGGTTAACGCATATTAAGCATGCGACCACTGTGTCACGCCGCTTAGCTACTGTTGCCCTTTATAAAACTTTTTGATAAAGGGCGAAAAATGGTGCGTAATTTGAAACATACTAAGGTTGGGTATTCCGTGGATACTCCAAATTGATATGGTCACGGTATTTCAGTATTCCCCTAATTGGGAAAGAAAAACGAAGTAGATTGATTTGTGAGCTGTGCTCTTTCACGGGATGGGAGTGCAGAAGGAAGGGGGAAAACCCTTCTTCGTATGCGTAATAAAACTTTGAAGTCCCTCGAAAATGATATTTACTAACATTTCCGCGTACACAGAATTCAATATAGTAGTAGTGCACATCGATTAATACAAATGTCGACGGTGTATTATTTTTTTCAATGTCATTGGAATCGATTCGCTCCGTTTTATTATTTTTTTCATTATACGTATGTCACAACAAAGTAATTAACTTAAAATTGTGTCTCTAACAACACATTACTGAGTTATTGAAGCTGGTGATATAGAATCTCTCTTACAAAATGACGAACATTATGCCATAATCATATTTCATATCCTTAACCCTTAACTACTATTGTTGGTGTGTGAGAACGCTACTAATTATATATTTATATCTATTTCCCTTCCTGCATAACTTACGGATCTGTGAAGAACAATTGATTTTGATTTTTTATTTCTGACGTTTATGTTAATAACAACGCAATAAACATTTGTGATTTGTGAGGCCGCTGATAGTGGTCACGTGAGTTTTAATAGGTGTAGTAGTTAAGGATTAAAAACAAAAGAGAAAATTGACAACCCAGATGCGTTACATTCCTGACATTGAGCGGTTAGCTTACCGTCAGAAAATTGCATTTTGTTGAATATTTTCACACTAAACGTATTTTTGCTAGAACTGTAGTTTAATTAAAGGAGCAATAGTATATATAAGTATGATATATTTTCTGTAGTACCCCCTACTGTAAAAACAAAAGTCCATTACGTAAAAATTATTTATTCATAAAAATTTGTGACACCATACTAAATTTCATGAGATTCCGATTTCCCAGTTTAGAGATATACAGCCAAATATACGCCAACACACACACGCACGCACGCACGCATACAATTTACAGAATTTAGTCACCGATTTTTTGGCCTTTTTGGACTCAGGAGACGTCAAAATGTCGAGAAATAATATTTTAAGAAATAATATAATAATAGGGTGTCTCAGCGAACACTGTACAGTACGTTATTGTCTAAAGTATTAGAGATAAAAAAAATTGTTTATACAGGAATGCATGGTTCGAAGGGGTCACTTTATTAGCGAAGTTTTTTAAATAGAACTATATATTTTTTTACAGATTAGTTGATAGTGTGTTTAAAGACGAATTCAGCGACGTCTAATTTATATATTTTTTTAAATTAATTTTCGAGATATTGCGCCTATAAATTTAGTGATTTTAATAGAAAAAAAACCTTAGTATCGGTTTCAAGGGGTAATGCCTAACACGCGCTATCGGGAGGGAACAATAGACCGCTCGCAGTACCTGCTGATCAGAAAGGTTCTCTTCCAACGAAAATCACTAAATTTGTAAGCGCAATATCTGGAAAATTAGTTTAATAGTATGTATATATAACAATCGGGAAAGTAATGTTGAAGTCAACTCATTCAGTTGAGATACTCTGTACACGGATCATAATTAGTGTTTCGTGGCAAAGTGAAATGTGAGAGAAGTCAACCTTAAAACAACAATATTTAAAACTGTATTTTAAACAGCTTAGTACCTAAGAAAATAATAAAGAATAAAATAATAAATATTTCAGATATAGGCAACATGATATATAAAACAAAACGATGATAATACCAATGTAAGCTAATAAAATAAATTTTTGAATTCGTTGAAAACAATTGCAGTGAAAATTGAATAAGTACCTCAAAATTCGGGACCGGTAGCAGGCAGTTATCGAACGGAGATAAAGATTCTTTCTCCTGATTAAACTCGAGACGAGGACTCGAGTTTCCTGTTGAAGTGTTTTGAACGTGGAAAAGAACAGTGAGTGAAAGAGAAAGAGGGTAGAATGTGAAGGTGACGTAAAGGAAACATCATTAACATAATACTAATGCAATGATAAAACTTCTTTAATTTTGATAATTTTTTAGTAAAACGTTTACAATCATATTTTTGAGGCTCTTCTGATGAAAACAAAACCAAACATGAAAAAGTTTAGATCATATTTGCGTATTTAATGAGTAATAATAACTCTTCTTTTCACCTACTAAATAAGTAAATATAATTCAAAGTATATTGTGTTTTATTTCATTCTAATCAGAAAAACCTCGCAAATACGCTAATAAAGGTTTCGTTAAAAACAAGAAAATATAAAACTTTTGTCCTTAGATTAATATTATCTCACCGATACACGAGCTTGGATATGATTACCTTGCTCGGTCCCTACTTCGCTGTCGAGTTTCAGGGCATTTCAAGAGGAGCCCCCCCCCCCCCCCTCAATGGTGAAGATGACTACCAAGCAGTTACACCATAGGTAGATTCAGGCAGTTATCCAATTTTACTACGTGGTGATTCTCTCGCTAGAGTAGACAAAGGCAGTGCCGCCGTCTAAACATTGCACCGAAAACCCATAGTATTGTAGCCGCTGTGACGTTGAAGGGTCGAGGACGGATGGCTACTGCGACGGAGACGATTGTGTGTGTAAATGTGTGAACTAAAGTCAAGAATCCCGCAATTGAAACGAAATAAGATCCTAATTAAGAAAACTGAAAATAGAAATTTGTATTCGCCATTTTGTAAATTTTTTTCAACGCGTTGGAAATTATTTTTTCGGGTATCTAAACACTTTTGTACCTATATCTTTAAATTTTCAAAAACAAGAACCAATACCTCATCATTAATATTGTTTATTTCTTGTTCTATAGGTTTTTAAATCTTCTATGTTTTGGGGTTTACTTGCATACATACGACTGTTTAAGAAATCCCATAAGAAAAAATCAGGCGGCGTTAGATCTAGCGACCTTCGAGACCAAATTTTTTTTAAAATTATTCTATTGTCGAAATAACTTTCAATTTCTTTTAAAGTTGTTAACGCCGTATAACATGGTGCTTCATCCTGCTGAAAGTATTCTTCCGTCATTTTGTCATCAGGCAGTTGGTTGACAAAATCTTTAAATATTATGTTCGAGTAAACTTCTGCTGTGACAGTTGTGTTAAAAAATATTGGACCAATAATACACCTCCGGGATATGCCACACCAAACCCTGATCTTTTCAGAATGGAAAGGTTGCTCAAAAACTTTGTGGAGATTCTGCACTGCCCATATACGGGTATTTTGAGAGTTCATGTAACCGCTTAAGCGAAACCAGGCTTTATCCGTAAAAAAAGTAATATCGAGGATATCCGGACGTTGTTGTACAAATTGCGTTGTTGTACATACAAGTGATTTTCACTTTTTTCGTAGCTCGTTGACACGACGAGTAAGAAACATTAATTTCTTACGAAAGTTTTTTTAACAACGTTGTCGATACATCTAATAACTTATCTCATACTGGTTCAGAACACTGCTTGTCGTTTCGAATTTTTTTATTAACTTAAAAACATATGATTTGCATAGTATATTATGATAAGTCTCTTGAAATCCACACTTGCACTTTGCTGCTGAGCCCGTATAATGGTACGTTCGTACAAGAAACACGCGTTCTTCAACAGAATACGTTTTGAATTTCGCACAATATTGTCCTGTAGTGTATCGTAAGCCCGTAAGTAGCACCTAGTGTGTTTCAGCTTAACTGATTCATAGAAAAAATTGAACTGACGAGTTGCAGTGACTGTCGTGCAAAACAGGTAAAAAGGACCCAGATGAAATTTCCATTTTCGTACAGAGTAAAATCATGAAGCATTTGTTTTTACAGCGGAGTTAAGGGGGCAGACTCCTTCGGGGCCTACTCCGAATCGATCGAAGCGCTGTTGCGAAGAAACGGGCATTAGTGAAAACATATAATTTATACATGCGACATTTGATAATGTGGCATCTAGCGTTATCCTGTTGAATTACAAATGAGAAGTGCGAAGGTATAATTGCCAAATCGCATCGTAGGAAAGTTCTGTCACGCTGTTGCCACATCAATTACAATTTTATGCATCAGTAAATCTCTACTGAATATGCCTTGAGCCGATATTTTGCTTCATACGGAATATAGAAAAGGACGGTGCGAGCGAGAAAGAAAGAGTATCACGAATGAAACAATACACATGTGCCCAAAATTATGAAAGTGGTCTAAGAAACAACATTTTCGTATGAGATTCACACAAAATTTCACATTTATAATAAATGTTTATTAATCAAGACTAATTATAATGTTACGTAATATAGAAATATTTTCTAATTTATTCAAATGTAATCCTTTCAATATCAATATCGTTCGAGTTTTCCTGATGGGCAGAATTGTAATATGTACATACATATATGTGGCAACAGCGTGACGAAACTTTCAATACGTTTTGGCAACTAAGCCTTTCTTGCGTCTGTATTCGTGTATTCGATGAATACGCTATTCAGCTGTCAAATTCTAGATTACATTTACCGACTGATCTGTATTTTTATCGATGCTGATGGTAATATGACCAAATTGATTGAGATATACCATTAACGCTTCTAACGGCAAATCGTTGAACTATTTTTGTGTCAAAACGGGTGCACAACGAAAATTACGCTTTACGCCTTCAAGAAGTGTTAAATTGAGGAAAATCGCATTTCCACGATATTGTGCTAATTCAAGGAAGGGTGCTCTGGTGTGCTACGAGTGAAAAAACCATTACATCGTGAGATATTTGCGAAAATGTCACTTCGGCAGCCATCTTGCTAGTTTACAACAGCGTCTGTTTCATGCTTACAGTTTGTAATTTTACAGTTTTCTCAACGTATAGTGTTTATTGGAGTTTAAACGGACCAGAGCACCCTGTAGTGAAGTCTAGTCGTGGGTTCTGTACCCGCGAAAAATTCATTTATGCAAGTGTCGAGACGTAAAGTGTAATTTACGAAACCGATTGTCTCTCTCGCTCATCGCGTATACGTGTATGACTTTCTTTGCTTGTGTGAGCGCACGCACACAGCTCAAAACACAAGGAGTCTGCCCCCTTAACCCTCAAAAGACTAGTTGTTTCGTCGATGGCACGGGAAAAGCTGTTCGAATCTGAGCACACCCAGGCACCACCGTGCAAAGGTTAACAGTTAGAAAAATTAAGAAAATGTTTAGAAACATTTAAAAATACGCGTACAAAAGTAATAGAAAACTTCTATATTTGCTGAAATACGACAAAAGAACGTTTCATATTCAATTTTTTTAGATTGTAATTTTGTGAGTTTTATTCCGTTTCAATTTCAACTACAGGACTTTCGAATTTAGCTCACACATTCACGATAGCATAGCGACTACAGTACCATGGATTTTCGGTGGAATGTTTAGACGGCGGCACTAGCTTTGTCTACACTAGCGAGAAAATCACCCTGTATATCCATCTGCCGTCATTTCAGATGAAAACACACTACTATTAAAATCAAAATCAAAATGTGCTTTATCTTTCAAATGCTATAATTTGCACTTTATTTTTCATGTTCTGTTTTCAATATTTTTTAATATTATATAACTTATGTAATATTTTACACATTTAAAATTTCCATAACTTCATAAAAATCTGCAGTCTAGTTATAATTACATTGTAACTTTAAATATTATTCCTTGTAACATCCAAGAATCAAAAATGAACTTCAAAGTATTGCCTTAAGAATCGCAAATACGTTAGAATGTTAAGTAGCTATTCTCCAACTTGAAAGAAAGAATGTTGTTGCAAGATTTTGCTACTGAAATTTACACAATAGTAAAGATATTATCGTTTATTATCGTTTATTAAACGTTTATTATCAAATACGTAGATAAGGCGACGAAATGTTCCACGCGGCCCTGCAACAAAGCACGATCTTATCACAGGACGATAATAACCACTGTATCGCATAACAGTCACAGGTTCGATTACTACAGAGTATGATACTTTGTATACTACGAAGTGTTTTGCAGACTACCAGGAATTGATCATATGTACATTAGTTTCTATACTATACAATTATCATGTAACGATTTACACTAATACTCAAAGAAATTCAGCAAAAATAGAATTATGAAAATTTAATGTTTTGCAGCGATACATCGTATTAAAGATTACTGAGATCTTCCAAATATATTTAATTAAAAAAAAAAATAGAACAAGTGTCTCTTTAGTTGTTCGTATATTAAGAATAATACTAAAAGCGCATCATTAGCAGATAAAATAAAGTAGATATAAAATTACTTTGAGGGCTCTAAATTCATAAGTTGTTGTATTTACGAATTTATTTCATGTTATAGACGTTGATGTTGAAAATATATACATTTCTTGATCGATCCTATTCTTGATAGTTCTCTATATGCATACAACTGATCTAGAAGTTCTATCTACAGAGTGTCCCACACAAGGTGGCCGAGCCGTTTAGGGGAGATTCCTGAGATGATCCTAAACAATGTTTTCCTCTGCAAAAATGTCCTCTGAAGCTTTGTTAACGAGTTATTAACACAAAACATCGACCAATCAGAGAACGCGGATAGCCAGCGTACCAATCAGTGGCGCACAGTGGGATAAACGGCGGAAGTTTGTGTCAAAATCAAAGAACTTTTGATAGGAAAGAGATAAATTGATGATTTTTTTTTTAAATTGAAGCTGAATAATTGCAGATTAAAGGAAAAATAGAGAGATCATAATACGAATATTATTTACCTTCAAAAATTTGAGTTAAGCATAGAGAATTTTCATAAAATTTTGGTTTTTTTAGTATCATGTCTAAACGAGTTTGTTTTTTGATATGCAATACATCGTTTCTTATAGATTTTGTCACGCTGATTTCAAATCCGTTCGCAAAATTTATTTAGCACTTCAGGATTTTAAGAAAAATTGTTTTAATTGACAAAATCTGATTACATTTAGCTTTTCGTTGTAACAGTTTAATAACATGTTAATTTAGATATGTATGTATACTATATTTGTACATTTTAAATGTAACTTAAAGGATGAAATACTCTTAAACATCGACATTGGTGAAAAAGACAAACAATTATATTTCGTCGGCGCTTGACTCCTCGCTGTTGCTGCCAACAGCACTTTCGGTTCGTATTTGGCTGTGAAATACTTTAAAATAAATATAAATTTTTGAATAATCTGGCTTATATTTGTGTTCAAAATAACGTAAGTGTGTATCCTTTCTATCTTACCTCTCATCAACGAATTTTCTAATTTCAGGTGATATAGGACGTTCTTTAAATAAGTTTAAACGATTTTCTATTAATTCTAGCGATATTTTTGGATCTGTTAAATATATTGCACGATTAAATGTATTCAGCATTTTATTTCTGAGATTATTTTGTCGGGAATGTGCTGTCATGTTTTTTTTGCTGGCAGCAACAGCGAGGAGGCAACAAGCGCCGACGAAATATAATTGTTTGTCTTTTTCACCAATGTCGATGTTTATAAGAGTATTTCATCCTTTAAATAAATTACATTTAAAGTGTACAAATATAGTATACATACATATCTAAATTAACATGTTATTAAACTATTTCAACGAAAAGCTAAGTTTAATCAGATTTTGTCAATTAAAACACTTTTTCTCAAAATCGTGAAGTGCTAGATAAATTTTGCGAACGGATTTGAAATCAGCGTGACAAAATCTATAAGAAACAATGTATTGTTTCTAAAAAGAAACTATCTAACTATCTAGTAAAAGAAACAATCTAAACTCGTTTAGACATGATACTAAAAAAACCAAAATTTTATGAAAATTCTCTATGTTTAACTCAAATTTTTGAAGATAAATAATATTCGTATCGTGATCTCTCTGTTTCCTTTAATCTGCAATTATTCAGCTTCAATTTAAAAAAAAATTATCAATTTATCTCTTTCCTGTCAAAAGTTCTTTGATTTTGGCACAAACTTCAGCCGTTTACCCCACTGTGTGGCGGTGCACAAGCTATGCGTAGTGTTTGTTTTCGCTGTGCACGAATCTTGTACAAGAAACTCAAGATCTCTACGTTATTGCCCAATTTCTCTTGAACTATTACATAGAAAATGATCAAAAAAATCAGGGATACGTTGTGCTATCGCGACATATTAAAAAATTTCTTCAGATTTTTAAATTAATTATCCAAATTGTGAAAAATAAAAAACGAGGAAAAAGAATTTAAAAATGCTGATTTAGTAAAGTAATGCCATAGTAAAAAAAATAAAAAGCAATGTTTTCATAGTTTCTACGGATTGTACGTTATTTTACTGTGTATAAAAACATTGAAAATTGTACAAGAATACTTATTTCGTAATGAATGAACGAAAATTGTACATATTAGTTACTGTAATCGGTAGAAAGTACGGAAACATGGATTTTTATTTTTCTAATTATGACGGACCGAAGTAAAAAATGTTTAAATAACTTGAGATTAATAATATGACTCTAGTAATATGAGTAATTACTATCGATAAAACTCACCCATTCGAAGAGGAATTCACCTCCTGCTTGAACACATGCTACATTGGGTCACTGTGCCGATCCTAGTCATTGTCAACAAATCGTCAGTATCAATCGTAATTCCGCCGTTGAATTGTGTAACATCTTGTTTTTATTTACGGAATGCCACAGCATTGCAAACGTCGCGCTGCAAAACGTTTCAAAATAATCTACGACCGTGGGGTTTCTAATTCGATTCGTTCCGCGATTGTCGGTCGTTAAAAGGTCAAGTGCTCGTTTGGTGAAATGATCAATATTAGTGACTGCGAAATGTCATAAATGCAAGGTAGCTTCCTGTGATGTAGTATACCTGCGATCAGCAGATCCTGTACTGTACGCTACCGGGCGTCATCCCCCAACGACTGGGATCGGCACAGTGACTCAGTGAAGCAAGTGTTCAAGCAGCAGGTGAATTCCTCTTCGAATGGGTAAGTTTTACTTTTACTTTCGATTGAAGGAGTCATATTATTAACTTCAATTTATTTAAACATTTTTTGCTTTGGTCTGTCATAATTAAAAAATAGAAACCAGTGTTCCGTAGTTTTTACCGATTACAGCAATTAATACGTCCAATTTTCATTCATGCCTTACGAAATAAATATATTTGTACAATTTTCAATATTTTAATACATAGTAAAATAATGTGCAATCCGTAGGAACTACGAAAACATTGTTTTTTATTTTTGTACTATGGCGTATCAAGTTAAAAAATGTGAAAAAAATGTTATACAGTGGTATTAGTGATATTTATGTACTGAATTAATATGATCATAAATCCGGTTTTGCTACAATACTACATCGGCTTTTTCCTCGTTTTTTATTTTTTACAATTTAGATAATTAATTTTAAAATCTGAAAAAATTCTGTATGTGTCCCAATTAGCTAACGTGTTCCTGATTTTTCTCATAATTTTCCATCTAATAGTTTAAAAGAAATTGGACAATAACGTAGAGATCTTGAGTTTTTTGTACAAGACTTGAGCACAGCAAGTAGTGAACGCTACGCGTAGCTTGTGCCCTGTCACTGGACGGCCGTCCGTCCGCTATAGTCGCTCTCTGAGTGGTCGATCTCTTTCGTTAATAACTCGTTAACAAAGCTTCAGAGAACATTTTTTCAAAGGAAAAGGTTGTTTAGAATCACCCCAGGAATCTCCCTTTAACGGCTCCACCACCTTGTGTGGGACTCCCTGTATATCCTAAAAAGAAGGATACTAACGAGTCTTGTAACTCGTGACTCGAGTCAAGAGTAACATCAACAACAAGTGGTATCATAAATCATAAATCAGAGTGGGATAATGCAACATATGTGGAGAGTTTTGTATAACAAAACTTGTTACTAGCCTTTAGAGACTTGAGTATTAACGGACACAATGATCAGAAACAATTATCATTGAATGATTGGTCATAAACAACAAATTACGCAGCTCTAATGTAAATCATTTATAAATGTAATACAAAAGAATCCGAAAACAGGAAGAAGTGTGAAATATAATTATTCATTTATCGAGAAATTTGAAACTCCAAAATCTGTTCCACTTCCCTCGAAAGATAAAATTCATTCCGACGAATTGATACGTACAGATTATAAAGCCACGTATCATATAACGTATGTACCTTTGCATGTCGAGAAACTTCGTAGTATGTGTGCAACTACGGTTCTAATGCAATCTTATCAAATATTAAATGGAATTCTTTACCGTCTCGTTTCAGGATAGAAGTGCCGAGATACAAGCTAACGTGACGATAAGTCGAGCGCTTTCGTGAGTACATACATACATACAAACGTCGCTATAATACAGGTGTCCCAGTCTTAAATTATAAAAGGTAGCTTAGTGAAAACATAATTTCTGTTATTTATGTTCTGAACGAAGTGCATGTTAAAATAGCTCAAAACTCCGTGTAACACGTATCACTTGAACTAGCTTACTTAATGTGAGAGATGCATCTGTTTTAATCGCTCAGCTGTGATAGAGGTAAATAGAAGTGCGTATCCAGGTAACTACTACGAATATCTGGATCACATCAACATTTTCTCAAGATAATAAAAAAATCACGTTGTCTGTTCGAGCTTTTACGTCAGTGACCTCAATTGACGCATTGATAATTCACGATCAATCAGAGATGAAGAAGCGAGAAATCAGGTATAACGTTCATGATCGTCTTTATTCAAATAAGTGCATGCATTTAAAAGGGGAGCGTATTTAAAAGGGGAATGCACGCTTGCGTATCTACCTACGTGGAAATCAGCCTAAGAATGGCGGTAATTGATTATGATGAGTAAAGTAAGACATACCGGCGCGATGCAGGGTTCGTTGAAACTTCGTCAGACGATGCATGAGCTACTCAAAACAGATCTCTAAGAATGCCTTGCCTTTTTGCGTAACTACCCTAAATAGTTATTCGAAGGCTTTCTTACATTTATTGCAATAGTTCAATAGAAGAATAATGCAACAACCAACCTTGACTTCATCTACCAATACCTCTACTAATATTCCCTTTAGACCTGAAATGCTACATCGATAAAGCCAATGTTGTTGATACGTAAATATACAGGAAGTCACCTCTCATCATAAATCAACCACTTCGCGATTAATTGATAAATCCCTTAATGCACTGAATGCGCATGTAATACCTATATGATCCGGCAAATTTTTTTCCGATAGTATAACGAAAACAAATTGAACTTTGGAAAAGGTATTAATGGAAAAACGATAAAGAAACAAATTCAACTAATCATTCGAAAATGTTTTGATACACTTTAATTATTGAACTTCGACAGCAGGTTGAAATTCTATGACATAGTCATTTCTAAAGACAATAAATAAGTAAAAATATAGACGAATTTGCGCTACAGAACGCAACAGTTCTATGTGGAAATGTATTTAAATTTTAATTAGCAGGGCAAGTTAGAGTTTCCTATAAACTGTGAGAAACTAGCAACACCAGAATATCTCGTAAACGCGTGGTATACACGAATAGACATCATCACCACGAACATTTTCAATTACCCTGTTAATTTTCTGTTTATTTATTTATTTGGAAGGTACTATTGTTGCTATTACCACCGCCAATAAGAATAATAATTTTATTTTTTTTTTTATAGGTATGTATGACAAATTTGTATCTCTGTTAATCAAGCCTAGAATTATTGAATTTAATAATTTATGTCTGCGATATTGTGAATAAATAGCTCAATAAAAGCTACAATAAGTATTTAAGATAAATGTAACGTACTCAAAGCGAGCTTAAGCAGTATCTCGTCACTTATACTAACATGTGAACTTAATTTACTGACAATCACACACATACATATATTATATCTACAATGGTAATGTAATAAAGACATAAGAAAAACTTTTTCGTTTCTTACATAAAAAATTACTATAGGTATGTGAATTGAAGGATATGATGAGCAATGAAGCTTTGATTTCCTTATATTTAATCACAATTTTGAGGAACGTTAAACTTCGTTTACGTGTTTCTTTATAGTAGATTCTAATCGCTTTGCACACAATAAAGACTTCTTTCAAGAAAATGGAACGCGCTGAAAAGTGATTATCAAACGGTTGTCATATAATCAAGATCAATGCTTTTTACTCTTAATGTAGTATTCTTTCAATTCCGTTTGGTGTGTAAATATATCTACTTACATCAAATTAAATTGCAAATAGTTTGAAAAAAAGAGAGTAGACACGTAACCGGATTTTTGCAATCGTTTGTAATAAATTCATACTCATCCCTACTATCGGTCACGTTACATGTATACTAAAAAATGTGAATATACATTATATCCTTGTCATGCTTAACCACTAATTAACGTGGATTGCTCGTGCGGGAACGCATATCGAAATATTCCATCATTAGACTTGCGTGTGTAGTAGTGTCGCAAGTGGAACGTCTCTTTGTTTGGATTGCCGCTCACAATCTCGCAAACCGAAAATGTTCCACATACGAATAATATGCGTCAACAAAGAAAAATGTCTAGATCACGAATGTCTTTAGATAGAGGGAAAAATTGTTTATAAAAAGACGGAGTATCTGTATTTAATTGGAAATATTGGGTTAGTGTTATGTCCTCTCCGCAAAGCCAGGAAGAATCTAACTCAATTTAGTCGAATAGTATACATCTAAACCTTGGTACGAGATATTGACTCACTCGAGTGATGCAGCAGGTATTCAGAGACGGAGTTTGATCGATGCAACGATCTTTTCTATCAGCGAGAAGCGAAACCAATTCGGCGTGGCAGAGGAAAAAGAAATTACATAACAACAACGGCGATCCAGTGATTCGACTCGATTCCACACAACACCGGACCGACTGTCGCGCACTCACCGACTTACTTTACTGAATCTAATTCAACACTCGACAACGTCCCACCTCCAAGTTTTGTATATGTGGTGGGGTGCGACGAGAGAGGAACAGACCTCGTGATGAGTTGTTCATTGTACACAATCGTGCACTGTAAAGATACATTTATTCAAATCAATTCGCTGTAGCAGGTACAAGAACTATGGCAGCAACGCTTCTTCAATTTAAAGGCGCATACGAATAATTGTTCAACGAACAAAATTGTCCCCAAGATCATCAAATTTGCTTTTCTTTGGAACTAAGTTGTTTAAATAAAGCGAAAATTCGTCGACTATTGTTCAAGAAAAATAGTATAGAATAAGTAATAAATATTACATTTCATTTTTATAACAATAGAAAACTATGCAAAACTACGAAGATGAAATAGCATTTCATGTAAGTTCAATATGAGATTTGTAATATGTAAGTTTAAAAATAAGATTTCAAATGAATATGTTATTTGAATGGCACCGAGAATTATTCTAATTTATTTACAGTTTACCTTTATATGAAATGCTTCTACTTTAATTATTAACATTTCAAACTAGTATTTTTAATATACACTTAAAACGTCACGTAATAATCAACATATTACAACTAAGAATATAATATTATTAGATTTTTTAATTTATAAATTCAAAATATTATTAAAATAATCCATTTATTTGAATAAAAATACTATTTAGTTCTACAAAAGTAATCGGGTGTCTACCTAAAAAGTAGATTGAAAGACGCACAATGTACATAAATGCAACTCAAAGTAAAAAAAAATATATTTCATTGCAACTTACGGTGTCTTGCATGATGATAGTATGTATTCCTTTCTCTGTCCTATTTTTATATTAAATAACATTTCAACTACTGTATTTTACCTTTCAAATTATTAGAATAAAAA
This sequence comes from Calliopsis andreniformis, assembly GCF_051401765.1. NCBI lineage: Eukaryota > Metazoa > Arthropoda > Insecta > Hymenoptera > Andrenidae > Calliopsis > Calliopsis andreniformis. The sequence continues at coordinate 667,990 of NC_135063.1, forward strand.
TATTTTGTTTTTCGTAATTCAAAATTACTCATGATTAATTAGACTGTTTTAATAATTGGAAAGATAAAACTTTTACTCTTAGTTTTCATACACTGATTAATTTGAGATAATTACGTCACTACTAAAACTAAATTTCTTAAAGTGTATAAAAAATATTTAATAATATAAAAACGAATATTTTTATACTTGTTATATCTATAAAAAAATTCATATAATCCTTTTAAACATTATTGTATTAGTATAATTTACATTAAATATTGCAAATAAATGTAACTTCATTTTTTTTCCAATTTCACTTGTAATTCCGTTTTTTAAGTAATTTGCTCCAAATCTATCCTGCAAGTTTTCCGATTTAAAGTAGTTTAATAGAGAGAGGAATTCACCTTCTCCAAGAAAAAGCAAAGCGATAGCCTAAGCAGAGGGTGGAACACTGGCAGAGTGTTCTTTTAAGTACCCAGGGTCTTGCCGAACATTCTGTATAATATACATACAAAATAATATCTATACATTTTTTACAAGACGGGACGTGAGCAGTGTCGGAGGCCACTTAGGATAAATATATTTCCAAAGAATATAGTAACTGATACGTTAGTTAGTACACGAACGAAAGTGATGCGAGATCAGTGAGCCGTTGCGATTACTGTAAACGAGGACGTACCTAATGTAAAATTAGGTAGCTGCTGGATGGATTAGCTTTCCTGGACGAACTCGAATAAATTGAGGAACTATTAAGTTGGATATCGTTTCGAATATACATGTACGGGAGAATATGATATGTGGATGTATGAACTAAACAGACAATTTACATGACGGCGGACATATTAACCCCTTCTATCTCGAACTGCTGTTCGGGTAACCACTGTCATCTGTCATCATGTGAATTACTATCATAATGTATTTCCTTTCTGTCTTTTGTAACAATTAGTTTTAACTCGTAAATACTAAATAAGTAAACAAAATAAATTTCCGAACATTTACTATATGTGTATACTGACGCATATACATACAATATCTAGAATTATGTGCAAAATGTGTCAAAAATATATAATATGTAAAATATATGCAATACGCAAAATGTACGAAATAAAAACTATATCTTTAGAATCCTGTAATGATAAAACAAGCTTCAGTCGAAGTCTCATCAATTTATCTATATTCTAAAAAAATACGCATTTGCATAAAGACCCGCTGTCTAATAATTATGTTATCTACTATAATTGACTGCTAATAACTTCAGTGTTTACTGCATTTAATAATTTTACTTCTAATTATGCCATTTACCATAATTAACGATTATACTATCTGACAAATGTATTTTAACGTCAACTGATAAATTCTTAAAATTCTGCTTTATTTATTATTGCATCATAATGTCTGAAATTTATCAAGAACATTAAATTCATAAGATCGAAGTGAATCTACAGGGTGTCCAATTTAACTGGAAATCCTCGAAAGTACTGCCTTTATTGAACAGAGGTGGAAACATAGACGTCTTGTCCCTTCTAGAAACTTCCAAACGCTGGTTATAGCCTATTATGGAACTGTCAATTCTGTAACATAAATAAATGCAAACGAATCGATTCCTTGCTAATAATTATTTGCATCATCTAGACAGAAACATTTTGGTTGTAAAATGTTTACAAACTATTTGCTTGGTTTCATTTTAATTGTTCACTCGATGTCATCCAAAGAATATGAGTATAATAATAATTGGTTAAACAATGAGCAAGGATTAATATGCGTGATTAATAATCGTTTGGATATAGTAATGTGATGAAATAATAATTAAATGATCCACTAGCGTAAAAATGAAATGATGAAATACCATATTCCTTAATTGTGAAGGATAGAAGAATAAGTTACCCAACCTGTTATACCAAGAAACTTGTAAATTTATTGTCTTTCGTATACTTTGACTTATTTGTACCAAACCTCCTATTTCAGCTATCTTTCCTGGGACATACAAATTGAATCTTGCTACTTTTGCACTTCAGGGTGCGGACAGACTTTTGGTTTCTAGTTACAGGTCGATAAGTATGTAAATCCTTATGTCAAAGATATTAGTAAATGCACGCACAAGCAGGTGTATATATATGAACACCTATCACGAGCGAAGCGTGGACTACTCGTGGCAAAGAATACAGAGCAACAATGAATAAATCAACTACTTCAAAAGATTAATCCGTAAGAGAATGGTATCATGTTTATACACAACGGTGCAAAACATTTGTACGTCATTTATTAATCATACTATTATAAGTCATACTGTTAATAAGAATCCTATAGTTATCGTTAAAAAAGATTGGACAACTAAGGTCCGAAGTATAATCCCTAAGGGTCACCCGCACTAACTAAACTAGTGAACTTATTATTAAATTTTACTATTTGGAATCTATCTGTTACAAAACTTGTGATCCATTCGAGGGGCGGGGTTAGGCTAACAACAAATAGTTTAGATAGTAATACGAAGTGAAAGATAAAAGTCAGTTTAATATTAGTGTACACTGCATCAATTTGGTGTTTCTCCTCGATGGCATCTGTAATGTAACGACTATAATTCATTAAAATGATTAACCCTTAAATGTGTGCAACAATTTACATTAAAGGATTAAAGTAGAATAGCCAGCTACATAACTACATTCTTCTTTGGTTAACGTATTTTTTAATAATAATAATAATTTATCAGAAACCATGTTCTCTGATATCTTCGACATAAGGTTTTCTTTACTCATTGGCTTTTAACTGGTATTCAAAAGTCTGTCTTCACCCTTAAATACAGAATTAAGAAGACTCAATTTCTACGTCGTAGGCACTACGACAGCTGGAGTAGGAGATTTGTTACAAATAAGCTAAAGTATACAAGAAACAATTTTACAAGTTTCTTGATGTAACAGATTGGGTAATTTATCCTTCACAATTAAGAAATATGGTGTTTCGTCATCTCAGATTTATCCTAGTAGATCATTAAATTATTAATTCATCATATTACCAAGCAAATAGTTTGCAAACATTTTACAACTAAAATGTTTGTGTGCTAATCCGATATCCCCTTTTTAGATTTAGGGACATTATTGCCGCATAAGGGTAGCTCTTTACAGCTTGTTACCACATCTAATTGGCAGTTGTCAAAAGGTCACTCCTTTCAAGATAACGGGTAATAAATTGATAAAACAATTTTGCAGCTGCCGTAACTAGTTAGCAATAATATAAGATTTGCGATGCGAATGTCGCATTTTTCTGAGCTAACAGAGCGTCAATATGATTCACGATGTTGTAGGGTGCATTTACCACTTCAATTGCGAATTTACGGACTGCTCACTACAAAAATTTATATATAACTGATTTTTATACAGATCGCTATAATCTTTTGAAATTTGACATACAACAACACTCTATTTAAAAAATTGGCAACCGGTTGCATTACTTCCCCGATATTGAGCGGTTAGCTTTTATTGTCAGAAGATTGCACTAAACATGTTTTTGCTGGGACTGGAGTTTAACTAAAAGAGCAATAGTATATACAAGTATAATATAATATTTTCAATAGTATCCCCTGTTGTAAAAAGAAAAATCCATTACGTAGATTATTTATTTATAGAAATTTGTGACAAACACACACATGTTCAGGTAATCCCATCCTCATGATCAAATCTTTCACAACTTTAATGTCATCAATGTCCCATATATGCACAGAAACCACCATACTATACAGGGTGTCCCACGTAACACTTTTCACGATTTTCAAATACTTGTGATAATCTGAGAAAAAAATATTTGAAACAAAACTTTATCAGTTTTCGATTGGCTATACATTGCAATAAAAAGAAGTTCGAAATTTTTTTTTATTATTATTATCGAGGGCACCTTCATTTTTTTAAATGGCACTTTGTATTTTTGATTTAACAGTATTGTAGCCCGTATCAAGATAAATTCAACGAACTAGTATATCATGACCTTCGGATGACCTTGAAGGCAAAGAAATGAAAATTTCGACAAAAAATGACAATCTGCTTGAATGGGTGATAATAACTTGTATTTGTTATTAAGGCTCGAAATTACATTCAAATCAGGAACCTTGACTAAATTAACACAAACGATTTCGTGAAAAAGTCACATCAAATGTTCGAACCAAAAAGAGCAACCAATGCAAACTTACTACGTAGAGCGGAATTGTGCTTACAAGAACATGTACTTCACTTCGAACATTTGATGTGACGTTTTCACGAAATCGTTTGTGTTAATTTAGTCAAGGTTCCTGATTTGAATGTAATTTCGAGTCTTAATAACAAACACAAGTTATTCTGAACTCCTGAACGAAATTTTATTCAAAATTTTAAATATGCAGGTTTTATTTTTCTTATAGATTTTTGAATTCTCTTTTTGTAAGTGTAATATATTTTTTAATAAAAATTTGTACTATATATTATGTCAACTTTTTATAGCGTAGAATAATTAATTCACAATCATTTTCTGTAAGAGTTAAAGTAATTAACGGACTTATATACATAAACAACATAGATCTAATAATTGAAAATTAACTTATATATAAATAAGTAATAATTGTTTCCAAATAAATCGTAAAAAATTTTACTATTTGTAATCAATTTAAGTAAAACAATATTCTTGTATATAATTTTAGGTATATACTTACACGTAATTTTATATATTTCTTAAAATGGAGAAAAGACTTAAATTATTGTAAAAAATATTGTCTAGGCCAAGATGATTGACAACTTTGTCTTGTATTGTTTTCTATATTGCATAAAATAGTCTTGTCTTGTTATTATCTTGAAATTCGAGACAAGACAAGACAATACCAAGATTACTCTCGGAATCTCGTGCAGCACAAGTACATAATATGTTTAAAGAACGTATTTTAAAACTGATTATTTAAACAATATATTACTTTTTTTGGATTAAAATCACTTAGTAAAAATTATTTTGAAATATACATTTATTACTATGTTTTAAAAAACAAAAGATTTTTCTTTGATTTGTATAGCTATTTTACTACAATATGAAAAAATTATTTATTTTATTTTTCATTTGAATAAATGTGTTTGCAAATAATTTCTCAAATAATTCCTAATTTTATTATGCCAATTGCGTCACAGATACAGATTTCCACTTTTCACAGAATAACTTATGCACATAAGCTGCTAATATACCATATGTTATTTTATTTGAACGAGTTAACTACAATAAAATATTATTTGAAAATGATGTATTTGATCTTAAGATAAAATAAAGTTACTTTTTGTAACTTATTTTTGTTATACAAGTAATAAAACACTGAAGATATTTTCAATATTTTATTAATGTATCCACTCGTATAAAATTTGTTCAAATATAAGCGGATCACCATCTTATATATTTCCTGCTGTTAAAATTTATAATAGCCAGGATTTATGATGCAAATGTGACTTTCGTTTATTTTTAAAAAACTTTCATATCCCCATGAAATTATTACCTTGAATTGATTGATTTATGATCGGAAAAAACTCCAAATTTTAATGTCACCTTCCAACGACTTGAACTCTTCCCGATTGCTTTCCTATAATAACTGCCGTATCGTAAATATAAAAGGAAAGGACCCCTTGCATCTCATCAATTTAAAATCTGTTTCTCAAATTGACACACGTGTGCAAGGTGTCTGCATTATCTGCGTGTCATAGGCATGTGCAAAATCAAGGAAACGCTAAAAAATATATTTATTGGTGCCTGTACATCCCGTGGTGCAATACTATCCCCTGAAGATTTTTTACAAATTGACCAGTGTCCAAACTTTTGGTAGTTAGTAGTCGATCACGAAATTAGACAATGTCTAGAACACGAGCTTTTTCACCAAGCCAATATCGCAATGTTGTGTTCGAAAATAGCAATAATTATGGCTCTATGAAAAAATTGGGTCTGGCAATATTGCATCATACTAGAGGATAGAGCAATTGTTACATGTAGTTTGCGTAATTGCATTTTAACATACGGAGGATCTACCTCATCAATAGTAAACCATTTCAGGGGAAAGCATTAGGACCATGTATCTAACGTTTGAAGGTCTGATACTTCAGAAATCGACAATCAACAGCTATTGACTTCTGCAGAGAACCTTGATAAAAGACCGAGAACTAGTGGAATGTACATATAATGAGAGAAGGCAGGAGCAAATTACCCAAGCACGTGCCTAAATGACATCGTCAAATATGATGCCAATATTTTTCTGCAACAGTCAGGGATTCAAAGATTTTATGGAAATTGTGGAACCTGGCTACCGCTGCTTGTGCCCCCAAACCGTTACAAAACGGTTGCAATTATTGTATAGTGATAAAAAAAATAGTGCAAGAAATGTCCTCAATATGGAACATTTCCCTAACCGTGGATAGATAGTAATCGAGGACCTAAGACTCATACGTAGCAACAACCGCTAACTTCATTGATGACAATTGGACACTACAGAATTACACATTAAATGCACAACCCGTGGATGATCGTCACACAGCAGAAAATCTTCAAGTTTTATTTACTCTAGTGTGTGAAGAATAGTAGATACAAGATAAAATATTTAGTGTCGTGTATGACAATATCCAAAACATAAGTTTGGCAATAGAGTTACTTAAAAATGTGCCTTACAGCATTTCCTGTACTGCACATACGTTGCAATTGTGCATAAAGAACGCGCTAAATAGTGTTCTCGCACTTGAATAGACAATTTAAAAAACAGGTAAAATTGTTTAACACTTTCACTATTCAAATCTAGCCATAAATGCGATGCCAAATACACAAAAACAACAAAAAATACCTAGAATTGTAAGAACTTAAATTAATACAATCGTGTCCGACAAGATGAAATTCCTCATATTATGTGTGCGATCGTCTACAGATCAACTGAAGTACTATAGTTTCAGTTTTAGCTAATAAAGGCATTATCAAATTAAATGTTGCCTTAAAACTGGAAATGCAGGAGCAGGATTAGATTACAATAAACGAAATAATAACGATATTAAAACCTATCGAACTCGCTACAACAGAATTATGTTCGGAAACTAAAATCACCATTTCCTTAGTTTTGCCGATTTTATATGGACTGATAAATAGTCATTTGCAAAATAATAATTCCGATAGTGTTCATAGTCAGCATTTTAAATTTTCATTACAAATGTCTATGAAAAACAGATTTGCGTTAAAGCCAGCTTTGAAAAATAACATATAAAATAATGTAAATAAATAATGTAAAAATAACGTAAAATTTTTTTCAAAATTTTTCATCCAATAGCTCAAGAGAAATTCAGCCATAACTTGATGCATGCTGAGTTTCTTGCACAAGCCTCGAGCACGACGAGAATAAACGCTACGCGCAACTTGTCCTCCGTCTGGACAGCCGAGCGTTGGCTAAAGACGCTCTCTGATTGGTCGATGTTTTTCGTTAATAACTTGTTAACAAAGTCGCAGCAAACATTTTCGCTAAGGAAAAAGTTGTTTAGAATCACCCCAAGATCACCCCTTAAATTATCAGACACCTGTTGTCGAACACCCTGTATATCTGTATCAAACAAGATAACCTTTATAAATAGTGTGAGCTTTTATACTAACGTTGTTAGTATGTATACATACCAATGCATGAATGTGTTTGTATAGAACAAAACCTCCTTTTAAATAACTTTCAATTTACGTGTGTGTTGTATCATTATTATGCGTAAATATTTTTACATAAGTGTATCTATACGTGTGTTTTAAAAACCATTTCTATATAGCGTAAGTTCTTCTTAGTAATTATAAAGACAACTTAGCAGCTACTTGATATTAACCATTACTTGTATACAATAACAGCATTTTCAGATGTTTGATGTTATAAATGGCACACTTGTTAATTATCTAATTATATTAATGTCAATTTCTTTAGCATTTATAACTATGTTAAATACATATATTCATTACCATGTGTTAATTAATTTTAGTTTTGCTTTGCTTTCTCTTATAAACTTTATATATTCGCTAAATATATACATTAAATTTTATGTGTATTAAATGTATGCATACCAGCATGTTTCATATGGTACAGTACTCTCTCAGTTCTCGAGTATCTCGAGTATCTCGGGTATCTCGAGTAGTTTATCTGGGTAGTAGCACCTACTCAGAATTCTTCAGAATTAAGTATTCTCTTCCTGGGTATCTCACGGATATCCAAGTACCCGCATAGCTTGGCTATCAACAGCCCTATTTTCTACCCTTCTGTCTGCAACGTACGCTACGTTGACGTATGCTTCGTGGACGAACAGCCTTAGAAGTGTAAAAGTAGAAGATTCGCTCTTTAAAACAGTTTCAGAAAAGTCAGTATACAACTTCTTTTCCCAAAGATACAGTAATACAAAGATGGGCAGAATTTCTGTTTAGTGTTTGAGTACTTTCGCGAGTCTCTGTATCGAGCTATAGTCACAAGAACGTGGAAGCGATATCTGTGAAATTGATACCCAATGAGTCAAAAATGGTACTAGCCACAACTACAAATGTCTGAAAACGTATGTAATTTACCGAAATAACGTTTACTCATATGTTCTTCTTGTATTCTTCAATATTAAGTGAGAAAGAAATAATGTTTGTGAAAAATAAACTCTGTATAAGGAATAATCATACCTGTCATTATGACTGGTTTGGTAGTTCTAGTGCTAATATGCAATAGCCCCAATGCTCTTACAATTAGTATCGTTTCTGTCACTGAGAAATTCGGATCATTTCGAGATGAGTGCCGCATACGCTGTACGATTCGAAGCAGTCTTCTTGTGTCAACAACCGAAGGAACCCAATGTGAGTGTTAGAGATGCAGCAAAATATTTGCATAAGTCTCGCGAATTTGTAAATAAGTGGGTGCAACGGTATAAGGAATCAAAGTGTGTCGATGATCTCCCTGATCAAGGTTCGAAGTGAACTACGATGAAAAGGTAAGATAAAGCGATTTTACAGCTTTTTTCGAAAAACTTGAAACTTTCCTTGCGTAAAAGACAAACACTTAACAAAAAGGGCATACATATAGGCATGTTAACAATTAAATGTCGGTTGGAAGAAAATAGAGTTGTATGGCATAGTACAATTTCAAAGCTATTACTTTTAACAAAGCACGTCCAAAAGCTGTTGGCATGGGCACACGAAAACGTTGATCGTGATTGGAACTATGTTATGTTCAGCGTCGAGTCATCTTTTTGGACTTGAACTTCTATCAAACAAGCCTGGTTTGCCCATGAAAATCCAATTGTCTAAAGAAGCATTAAACACCCAATAGAAGTTTGTGTTTGGGGATGTTTCAACGTTCGGGGTTTCGGGACCTTATGCGTCTTTACGGATAATTTAAATGCCCAGAATATGTTTAAATTGTACGAAAGAGGTCTCCTAGTATTAGTGAAACATTGGTTTGATGGAACCAGATATCAGTGGACACTTCAAGAGGACAATGATTTCAAATACCGAAGCCGTCTTTGTACGGAATGAAAAACAGGGAACGGTATTAACGTGTTAGGTTGGCCATCTCAGTTCCTCGATGCCAATTCGATCGAAAATGTTTGGTCTGTTATGAAGTACAAACTCCAAGAAAAGTGTATTGAATCAGTGGGTATTTGTTTTATAGATATACCTTCGATGTATGTAACATTTTATACAGAAAAGATGGTTTACAAATCATTTCTCATCAATAATTATTTACCATATACAAACAATTAAAGTGTCGCCAGTAAACATCGTTTAATTGAACGAATTTAGAAGAAAGTCCAGTAGCTGAATGCGATAAGGTGACTGAGCAGGAGATAGAATCGAAAGATATACTTCCATCTGTAAAACACAGGTGATTCTGTTTTCAAAATTCAGGATAGCTTGAAAACTTTTTTAAACAAAATTGTTTATATTACAATAAAATTCTAATATATGGAAAGGTATATGAAAATTAGAATTATTTAACATAGAAATTAAAAAAAAATAAAAATGTCAAAGTCGAACCTCGGCCTGCAGTTTATGAGTCAGTACCTCATCGTACTTGACTACTGAACTTTTTTGTAAGTTCGTTCAATCTCTTTGTTTGAATATCGTAAATAATTATCGATGAGAAATGATTTATAAACCATCTTGACTTGCTAGATTTTCATCTGTGCGAAAGTCACCGACACTAAACACATCCAACTATTTGCAACAAGTGCGAGACGTTGCGAGTACTCACTAGCGATGTTATTATTTATACATTTAGTGAACAATAATCAATATATATCATAATATAATGATAAAAGCATTATAAAGATGTTTTCCATAAACATATTTGTTACAGGACTCAATTGTGCATAAAATGTAATCTAACTAGAATTGCTATTATTTTATTCACAGTGTAAAAATTCGAAATTCTATTTCATCCGTATTTGGTTAAAATTTATAGTATTCACATACAAATTTGTAAAAAGATCGATCAACATATAATCAAGAAAAACAACAAAAATATGCTATCTTTTAATATATTTTTTAAGCAAATTGATATTTTCAAAAAGTGCTTATATACGTGGATTTGTCGTTACAAAGTATGCAATCACTCCATTTGCACTATTTCGCTAAACGCAATAATTTTCGAGATATTAAGACAAACATGTTTTCCACTTCCAACTTTCAGAAGTGGACTGAACGCTATATTATTGGACACTTTGTGCTACACATTGGACCTCCTACTAGTCTTTAAAGTATCCAAGGCTATATTTATTATACCTTGTACACAATACTGTTCAAAAATATGGTTAAATGTCTGTACTCAATACATGAGCATAAAGCATCTACATATGAATTTTATCTCGATATGCGTTGATTATTCTACAACTAATTAGAACATTAGGACGTAATTTACAGTATTACTGTACATAGTATGTTATGGGTGTAAAAATATAAATGATCATGACTTTAGAAGCCCGTTCACAAAATTATTTATAACATTGAAAATTCGTTGAGTAGATAAACTGTTTGAAAGAAACTACATGTTGCAAACGAATCATTTCATCAGAAAAAATTGTTAAAGGTTTATCGTTAGATTGACTGTGTAGAGTTACACACAGGAATATGGATCTAACCATTGCGCAACAACGTTTATTCCAAACATGAGACCTGACAGAGTGGTGTGCATACATCAACATTGAAGGTTTAACAAGGTGTATTGACCTAGTAGGCCCAAGTCGAGTCATTTTTCTTTTCTTTCAATACTTCTAATATGGTATGGCAAAATTAACAATCATGAACTATAAAATTATACATAATGATAATATACCTATTTACGCACCAATTCAATATTTAAATCTTCTACATATTACCTGTTATTTCATCTTATTCTTCGAAACACATTCTATTCAGTACTAATTTAATTTTAATTGTTACAAATTCACTAATAATGAAACCGCTCTAAATAACACTGATAGTGAAACACTAATAACACTGTTCAACAAATTTTGACTTTTTTTCGATTTTGTAAACGTGAATAAACATTTCTTATAGATTTCAACATGCTGATTACGAATCTGCAAACCGTTTTTATCCAGAACGTACAGTTTTTGAAAAAAACAATTTTGAAAAAAATGACAAATTTTCAACTTTGGGATTTTTCTGTGCTTATGCCGTAGTAGTTATTTAGTTGCTCTTTGCAGGAAATGATTCTGTGAACTCTCCCGAATAAAATAATATAAAGAGTTATTAGATTATAAACATCGAAATAGGTTTAAATAACAATTAAAATGAAAAGGACACCCAAAACGCACCCATTTTTGCTGATATTTTTCACTTTATTTCAAAAAGTAAGGGTCTAGGAGAAAATTTGACTATACCACGCGATAGAGCAAACCTTTCTACTAAGGAAAGCATCAAGCGAATGTTCAAAATTATTTTTGTTTTCAATATAGAAATAAAATAGTTTGGCGAAACGCGCGGCGGCGGCAGTGGTACTCAATGACGTCAATGCGTATAGGGTCCGCGGAACGGCAGGCGATAGGCGAGGCGTCCACCGGCGCGCGTCGCCGTCATTGAGTACCACTGTCGCCGCCGCGCGTTTCGCCAAACTATTTTATTTCTATATTGAAAATAAAAATAATTTTGAACATTCGCTTGATGCTTTCCTTAGTAGAAAGGTTTGCTCTATCGCGTGGTATAGTCAAATTTTCTCCTAGACCCTTACTTTTTGAAATAAAGTGAAAAATATCAGCAAAAATGGGTGCGTTTTAGGTGTCCTTTTTACTTTAATTGTTATTTAAACCTATTTCGATGTTTATAATCTAATAACTATTTATATTATTTTATTCGGGAGAGTCCACAGAATCATTTCGTGCAAAGAGCAACTAAATAACAACTACGGCAAAAGCACAGAAAAATCCCAAAGTTGAAAATTTGTCATTTTTTTCAAAATTGATTTTTTCAAAAACTGTACGTTCTGGAAAAAAACGGTTTGCAGATTCGTAATCAGCACGTCGAAATCTATAAGAAATGTTTATTCACGCTTACAAAATCAGACCCGTGTTGAACAGTGTAATCAAGCACTGAAACTCTAGTAACAAATACCACTTCTCCACCGTAAAACTAAAAAATAAAAATTTTATATGAGGCATGAACGAATACATGGGGGAGCGTATAAGGCGTTCCTACAACATGTTCTTCCGGATCGCTTGGAGGACGTTCCATTAGAGGTCCGGAGGAACATGTACTATCAACATGATGGAGCGCCAGCCCATTATGATGCGCAAGTTTGGGCCCATCTGACTGAAACGTTCCAGGACAGGTGGATTGGACGTGGCGGACCTGTCGCGTGGCCTCCACGGCCACCGGATATCAATCCGTTGGATTTTTTCTTCTGGAGGTATTTGAAAAATGCGGTGTATCGTCAGTCGGTACAGACCCCCGAAGAACTGGTGGCGAAAATCCACGCGGCGGTGGCCAACATTTCCGCAGAAACTGTGGGAAACGTTCATAACAATATGGTGCGTCGCCTTCGCGCCCTGCAAGAGGCCGAAGGAGGCCAATTCGAGCACTTGCTCTAACAATCAATTGGCCCTTTTCAGGGCCACATATTTTTTAAACGTAGAAACGATCTCGTTCCAGATTAAAATTCTGGTATTTAATTCGGTGTGTTCCGCGGTTGTCGGTCGTTAAGAGGTCAAGTGCTTGTTTGGTGAAGTGATCAGTGTTAGTGACCGCGAAGTGTCATAAATGCAAGGTGGCTCCGTGCAGTGTAGTATATCTGCGATCAGCAGACCTTGTGCTGTACGTTACCGGGCATCATCCCCCAACAACCAGGATCGGTGCAGTGACCCGGTGGAACAAGTGTACAAGTACCAAGTGAATTCTTCTCCGAATGGGTAAGTTTTACCGATAATAATTATTACTATTATTAATTATTATTCGGTGCGCCATAATTAAAAAAATGAAAACTGATGTGTCCGTACTTTTTACCGATTGCAGCAACTAATACGTCCAACTTTCGTTCATTCCTTATGGAATAAGTATTTTTATACAATTTTCAATGTTTTGATACCCAGTAACATAATGTACAATCTGTAGGAACTACGGAAACATTGTGTTTTATTATCTTACTATAGCATTACTTTAATAAATCGGCATTTTTATATTCTTTTTCCTCGTTTTTTATTTTTTACAACTTGGATAATTAATTTAAAAATTTGAAAAAATTCCATAATATGTGTCAGAATAGCTGACGTGTCCCTCATTTTTTTCATAATTTTCCATCTAATAGTTTAAGAGAAATTGGGCAATAACGTAGAGATCTTGAGTTTCTTGTATGTACAAGACTCGAACACAGTGAGAGCAAATGCTACGCGTAGCTTGTGTACCGCCACTGATCAGCCGAGCGCTCGCTATCTATGCTCTCTGATTGGTCGATGTTTTTCATTAATAACTTGTTAACAAAGCTTCACAGAACATTTTTGTAAAGGAAAAGGTTGTTTAGAATCACCCCAGGAATCTCCCCTTTTCGGCTCCGCCACCTTATGTGGGACACCCTGTATAACTATCGAACTCGAACGTTGTCTTTGAAACCTTTACATATTGCCAGTGGTATAAGTTAATCCAGTGGACAAGTCTTAAAAAAGATCGTCCAGACGACTCAACACTCTATAAAAACTCAGTAGGTCTAAGTTGATCCAGTGGACAAACAGAATGTAAGAGAGTTAAGTTAGGTTATCTTTATCCACTGGTCAACTGATTTTTTTTTATTTTTAGACTTTTCCATTGAGTTAACTTGTACCACTGACAATAAGTAAAGGTTTCGAAGACAATGATCGAGCCGGATAGTTGACATACGCTGCTACGGACGCGTACGTATAAGCAAAATTCAATGCGATAGTAGCAACAGTTTTTTGCAAATATCTCGAAAACTAAGGCCAAACAGCAGTTACATATTCAAAATATCATCCTCTATAATATATCCAAAGGTTATAAAAATGAGTGAGTGTATCCTTTTATGCACAATTACTAAGCAAAATTATTAAATTGTTAAGTAGCATAGAAAGAATGTGAGAAAGAAATAACTAAATAACTCCTAGCAAAACCATCTGTAATATTTATTACGAACGAGTAGAGAAGTGCAAACTTATCTATGTAGAATACATGTAACGGTGATATATGTACATATACCTACATATCTCCACACATCAAGATGTAACAAGTATGTGATAACAACTCTATTAAAAAAAGATAGTTCTATTTCAGCTATTGTCATCAAAGTTAATCATCTTACAAATCATTCGATACAAATATCTAGAAGTCTTAAAAAATAGATCAATCAAAACGCTTACAAGTCAAACAGTACATAGATTATCTCACCTCGGATTAGTAATGAATAGTTACTCTGCAAAAATTACAAATTAATCACAATCATATCAATCAGATTACTGTATTCGATAAAAGGATCAACTTGTCTACAACTGGTTTCTACAATCTCGTAAAATCAACTGAAATTATAGTACACTGTTAGCTAGGGAGAAAACGTTCGTTTGTACTCATTCGTCGTGAAAATTCTAATTTCGGTTTTTATTCTTATTTCATCACACTTAATATTTTGCTTAACGTTTTATTCCTATAGGATATCTTATGTATATATCTATCTACATAAATCTCGTCACACAATATTTAAAGACTATCCTTGAACATTGTAATAAAATGTTTTAAAGAAAACTTAAATTATATTTAAATACTTCTTGTAGAATACAGAGCGTTTCTGAATAGCACGAGTTAAATTTATGGGGTGATTCTATAGACCAAAATAAGACGAAAATCAAAAATAATAATTTCGCATTTGAGACTTCGTTTGTTAGTTATAAGTGTCTAAACATCTGGTGGATAGCACCAGAACTGAATCCGCGCAGAGGCCTCGAGCAGTGGTTGCCCGAATAGCAGTATTGCACTGTAAGGGAGGGAAAACAAGTCACTCATCATCAAATAGTTGATAGGGAATTATACGATATTCGACAAGGCTACAGGATCTAAAATTCAGTTAAAATTGATGAATATCATTGAATAACAATAATCTTGTCATTTCGTTGCAGTCCATAGGCTAACTCTAAACAATCACTATGAGGTAGAAAGGGTTAATATGTTCATTTTCATGTAAATTGTAGGTTCAATTCACCGCATTCACACATCACGATTCTCTCGTACATGAATAATGAAAGACCATACGAGGATATTGAATAACACTAAACCTGCCTACCCTTTACAATTTAGAAGGCAAATCAAAACACACCCTATGAAATTTTGGAGTAAACAGGGTTAATGTGTCCACTCTCCGATTAATCTTTTGGTCAAAATCCACATACAAAACAACTGTACGCACTACTAAAAGTCTTGGAATTTCGAGGAAAACCACGCATACAGCGGGAATATCGTGAAAAAAAGGATTAAATTTGTAGGAAAACTCGGCACGTATTACGAATATTCGCACGAACGTTCGATGCAAAACTAACTGCGGCTTTAAAAACTGACAGAGGTAGAGATATTTTCTTGATGTTTAAATAAACGGAATTTTAAATCAATCGACACGTGAATACATTTTATAAAGGACAATATCGTATTCTATTTCGTGACCACATGATACTCGTATTTTTAAATAACCAACAACGAATATTTACTTTCTGCTTGCATAAAATAATGTTCACAATTGGTTTATGATATTAAATTGAATTTGACATTCATCTTCAAACAAATTGATATCGAAATTCTTTTTGAACCTTAATAAGCAATTGCCATACTATTACCTCCTGAGCCTGCTGCAGTTGCATGGATGAATTTAGATTTATTCCATCTTTCTCGAATACAGTTTCAAAATTAAAGATTTTGCGTGGTCGATCACGGGCATTCTTGGACTATTCGCTAAAAGACTAGGCCGCAGAATTCGCAAAGCCAGGCAGTCGCCAATATACAAAACGTGTTCGCTGGTCGTCACAACCGTGTAAACTCAGACGACACCAGATACCTGGGTCACGAATTACCTGTGCACTGACTTGTGCATAACATTGTGCGGTGTCCGCCGTCTGAGTGATACCTTGTTACCTGTACGGTCACTGCAAATCCACAACACGCTCAGAAGAGTGTGGTGTCTACGGCAATCGCTTATGAAGATCCAAAAAGAATTTCGGAGCAGGCTCGTTTGAAAATGAATTTGACTTTCATTTTAACCCGTTCACATTTTTTGACGAGTTTGACTCGTACACTTTGTATAATACGTTCCATGATCTATGTTTAATTAACGGGACCTTTGCGATTGGTAGATTTGGTTACGCTGTAGTTTTGAATCGGCAGCGAAGGTCATCACATTACCAAAGATAATTGAAAGTGAAGGTTAATATCATAAAGCAATTATGAACATTGTTTTATGCAAACAGAAAGTGAAAAACGAGAGGATATGACATTTCACTTTTTAAAATGTATCCACGTGTTGATTGATTTGAAATTCTGTTTATTTAAATACCAAGAACATATCTGTACCTCTACCAATTTTTGGTAACACTCCGCCAGGAAAGCAAAAACTGCTGGCGATTAGTGCAATAGGCGTAAACACCGAGCGCGATTTAGGTCATCTAGTTAATTTAATTTTTAACATTACAAAACAAACATTAAAGAACGTTCTTCGCACATTGTGTCAGTTTTCAGAGAGCCTAAGCCTTCAGTAAAGCTAAGAACCTTTGAGAGAAAACCCAGGTATCTAACAACATCAGATGTTGTGGGGAGTCCTCGATAAATTATTCAAGAAGCCGCAGTTACTTTTTCGGTGAACCTTAGCATCGAACGTTCGTGCGAATATTCGTGATACGTGCTGAGTTTTCCTACAAATATAGTCTTTCTCTCACTATATTCCTGCTGTGTGTGCGCATTGAAAGCGCAGGCACTGCCTCCCAAGAAGAAATGTTCTCACTGTGGTTTAATTTTCGTACTACATGTGGTGCAACTATGTGGTACCACATGCGGTACGAGCTTGCAAGAGACCGAGTTTAACACTGGTGACCCTGCTTCCCTGTGGTCCCCGCTGGTAATATCGGCCCCGTACCACGGACGTCATTGGTATCTTCTTACCCCTGGCGCAGGAAAACGGGAACGATGGCAGAAAGGGTCACTTCCCGTGTGGGACGGTCTCTCTGATGATCCTGCAAAGGTGAAGTGGGAGTTTTTCCGGATCCGGTCCATGCGTATACCAGACATATGGGCTCCCTTATCAGTGGTTTCTAGCTCCAACATCGTCGGGATAAGCTATATGGTTAGCCTGGTACGAAGAGCCAGCCTTTTAGCTGCACGTGAAGCTCAAAATGTGTGTGCGGTTTTCCTCCAAATTCTATGCCAAGACTTTTAGTAGTATATGCAGTCTTTTTGTGTGTGGATTTGGAGCAGAAAACTTTGTTCGGGCAATCACTACTTTTAAAAGCAAAATTTAAAGCATAAACAAAGGTAAAAAGATCAAAATATAATTTTCTCGAATATGCTCCAGTCCATTATTCTAACCTCATGTCGTCTGTTTTTGAATTTGACTGGTGTTTTACTTTCATTTAGCTGAAATGATTGTACAAGGTATAAAAAAAATTAATGGTCGTAGTTATCAGGGCTGAATCTATACCTGTGGAGTAATGCCCGCAAAATTGTTTATAATATTGAAGATTAATGTTAATTTTTTTTATTACATAATCGCTTTTAGATCATTTAGTAAAGAAAATGTTTGAAAGGAACCATATACCACAAACAAACCGTTTATTCAGGAAAAATTATTAACAATTTGGTATCGGTTTGACTGTCACATATGTTTGACAATCAATGTTATTTAGAATATTTTCATTATTCGTGAATTTGTAATAATTAAGACTAAATTAGTGTTGAATGAAACGTGTGACGAAAAAAAAAGGTGAAGCAACAAGGAGATAAAAGATTCAAACATCGAATTGGTAAGTAAATACAGGGGTGTGAGGGATGTGGCGGGGCACCGTCTTATTGAAAAATAATTCTAGTTCCGAAAGCTAGAAGTATTTCTTCTAACACTGAAGACAACGTATCACGTAAAAACTCTAAACTGTAATATCTGGGTATTTCCTATAATATCCTATCATTATCAATATTTATAAACACTAGCACGGACAGAGACAACCAGTAAGTGTAACAACCGGCGACGATTTCGACGGTATTAAATTCTAAAAATTAGTCATATCGACAATTTGCGTGAATAAACAATAATATCATTAATAGTATTAAGAATAAAATAGGTGATACAATATGTTTGTCCAGGGTGTAAAAAAAGTAATTCACGGCTTCTAGGAGTGAAAGTAAACCTCTGGATCGGTGGATATTTGAAAAAAAAATTGCCGCAAAATTGTTTATAATAATTTCAAAAATTGTTAACTTTTTTTTATATATATAAATATAATTATAAATAAACGTGTTCTACGAAAAAAAGTCTAAAAAGAATCATGATCCAGAAACGCACCGTTTAGGTTAGGCACTAGAAAATTGTTAACATATGCGCAGAAATGAGAGAGTACAGCGCCACTCACGCAGAGCCCAACACGTGTTTGACGCAAACGGGCACGTAGGGACGGCCATGTAGTCTACTCGCGCGCACTACGCATTGTTCTACATTCTACATTGTGTTGTGCATAAGAGAGAAACAGACATTTTCGCTAATTCCTGGCTACGCATTCCCGTGCTTCTGACACACACATACTCACGCATATTCGTTTCTCTGATTCTTTAAAAGAGCAAAAGCGAAATGATCATGAATATATCGATATACGGGACAGCTGAAATACGTTAATCTTCAGCCAGTGAATGTGTGGTTACAAATGCTCCTTATCGTTACGTGTACGAAACAAACGCTAATGATTCTTAAACATGTTATAGTACTAATTCAGAATACGAGTAGAAAAGAAAAATGTAAGGAAAGTATTATATTTATTACTATGTAGTAATGTCAGTATTTTTTAATAATTAGAAAAGTATTAACAAGGACATATTATATAAATCTATAACAATATATAATAATATATGTATATTACAATATTACGCATATTCATACAGTCTATATTTGCATTAATAATTAGACCGCGTTTTGCAGTGATGTGTTAACCCACAAATACCTATATAGTTTTGGGAAATCGAACATTTCTTACTAAAATAATCTATTCTAGCAATTTTATAGTATAATTACTAATATAATTCATTCAAATAACTGTTTAAATTCAAAGATATAGTAATTTACAAATAAAATATAACCTAGTTCGTTTAAAACACGAGAGTTAATTAATTGTCTAATTACACTGTTCAACACGGGTCTGATTTTGTAAGCATGAATAAACATTTCTTATAGATTTCGACGTGCTGATTACGAATCTGCAAACCGTTTCTTTCCAGAACGTACAGTTTTTGAAAAAATCAATTTTGAAAAAAATGACAAATTTTCAACTTTGGGATTTTTTTCTGCTTTTACCGTAGAAGTTATTTAGTTCCTCTTTGCACGAACTGATTCTGTGGACTCTCCCGAATAAAATAATATAAATAGTTATTAGATTATAAACATCGAAATAGGTTTAAATAACAATTAAAGTGAAAAGGACACCCAAAACGCACCCATTTTTGCTGATATTTTTCACTTTATTTTAAAAAGTAAGGGTCTAGGAGAAAATTTGACTATACCACGCGATAGAGCAAACCTTTCTACTAAGGAAAGCATCAGGCGAATGTCCAAAATTATTTTTGTTTTCAATATAGAAATAAAATAGTTTGGCGAAACGTGCGGCGGCGACAGTGGTACTCAATGACGTCAATGCGTATAGGGACCGCTGAACGGCAGGCGGTAGGCGAGACGTCCTCCGCGCGCTCCGCTGTCATTGAGTACCACTGTCGTCGCCGCACGTTTCGCCAAACTATTTTATTTCTATATTGAAAACAAAAATAATTTTGGACATTCGCCTGATGCTTTCCTTAGTAGAAAGGTTTACTCTATCGCGTGGTATAGTCAAATTTTCTCCTAGACCCTTACTTTTTGAAATAAAGTGAAAAATATCAGCAAAAATGGGTGCGTTTTGGGTGTCCTTTTCACTTTAATTGTTATTTAAATCTATTTCGATGTTTATAATCTAATAACTATTTATATTATTTTATTCGGGAGAGTCCACAGAATCATTTCGTGCAAAGAGGAACTAAATAACTTCTACGGTAAAAGCAGAAAAAAATCCCAAAGTTGAAAATTTGTCATTTTTTTCAAAATTGATTTTTTCAAAAACTGTACGTTCTGGAAAGAAACGGTTTGCAGATTCGTAATCGACGTGTCGAAATTTATAAGAAATGTTTATTCACGTTTACAAAATCGAAAAAAAGTCAAAATTTGTCGAACAGTGTTATCATTAGATATGATTTGAGAAAAATAATGTGTATTGCATGTGTCATATAATATACGTATATTATTAACATTTGTTTATATGAAATTGCTATTAATTCAAAGAATAATATAAAACCATTAAAGCTTGTAATTACACTGAAAATTATATATAGAACATAAATGCAAAATAGTTTTTTAATAACAACTGTTCAATAAGAGAATTCGTAAAAGTAATTTTAAGCTTTAGAAATTTAAAAAATTCTTAAGTATTTATTAGTAAATACATTATATATGTATATATCATTAATTACATTCTTTTTAATAATACTACATTCATAACTCGAAATTGACACACACCAATGTAGAACAGGGCCCAATTAATATAATTTTATATACAGGGTAGAAATTATAAAACGTTACAGATGAATATCTCAAAAAATATTGATTATGTACAAAAATGTTTCAGATGGAAGTCGTTCAGCACCGAGGGGAATATCATGTGGTGAGACTTTTATTTTTTCAGGTGAATACACAAAGGTGAAGTCACGACCATTTTTTGAAATGGAACCATACTTTTATTTTTTGCTAGTTTGAAACACTTCTATTTTAACAAGTTTAAGAAATACTACCGTTCAGTGAAGAATAACAGCACGAATAATAATGAAAGTAAACTTACCATTTTGCAGAAGAACACAATAATACATAAATACGTTTGTTTTCATTTTATTGATAATCACTTTGATGTTGTCCTTAGTATTGCTGATATTGAACACACGTTATTGTTTTAGTGTGAAAGTTCGAAGGTACGAAACGTGTGAATGAAATGAATACACAATAAACTTGTAAAACAAAAATCAAATTATTTTTCGGAAATAAATTGACCAAAGCATTATTAAGTGCATTGAAGTACAAATAAAGCATAATTGCGTTAAACTATCAATACATTTATTTCAGTCACCTTTGATTTCCCTGTAAATTTGACATTGAATGACCTTCTGTAGATAGCTTTCAAATTCGTCTTAAAATAAGCTCCAATACTAGCAAAAAATAGAAGTATAGTTCCACTTGAAAAAATGGTCGTAACCTTCACCTCACCTTTGTGCGTCCACCGAGAAAAATAAAAGACCCACCACATGATATTTCCCTCGGTGCTGAACAACTTTCGTCTGAAACATTTTTGTGCATATTCAATATTTTCGAGAAATTCGTCCATAATACTTTATAATTTCTGTATAATATGTAATCTATTTTTATTATTCCAATGAAAAGTATCCTGATAACAATGGATGCCCGATATCACCCCTGTGCATCTGTAGAAAGTTAATGCACTGCGATAAATAATGATAGAAATTAATTATTGATTGAACGATTGCAAATCATTCATATCTTACACTTCATATCTCGCTGTTCAATTTCGTACCGTGTTTTTAATTTTCCAATCATCAATTATGCTGATCTTTAAATCTTGGGTTACTGTGCTCAACATATGCTGTAACATATAAAGAACACATGCTACACATAAAGAAATACATATTACTTATCTTTTTTTCGACATTTTTACGAGGTCGTTTATGCACATTATACCAATTTTTCCTCGTAGATGTCCCAAAAAAGTTAATAAAGAAGATGTTACAATTTCGAAGAAACGCACTGACATTTGTGTTCTATTGATCTGCAATAATATCATAATAACGGAGGTAGTAACAAGCTGCTGATTCTAATGTTGCTATTTAGCATGTTTTTAAATTCTTCATCTTCTATTTGGCCGTCTTATCTATAAGACGGTACCATTGGCATCAATACACCGCAGCAGTCTTGCTTGCTTCTCAGCTTATAACGACCTAAACAACTTTCACTGCACGAGATCACCAATGAGATATTATGTACTTACCGAAGTAGCTTCCGCTATCCTTATGCCCCCGATAAGACAGTTCACAACAGTTTCCGATACCTTGGAACTATGACTGTACGCCCTACCCAAAAACCTCTGTATGACTGTACAACCAAATTGTATATAAAGCTCAAGCTCAACCAGAATAAAGGTTCAGAATCTTCGAGACAGTTAAAGTCACTTAGTCCGTGCTATTTATCCGTTACGCCTCTCCAACCTGGTCACTACGAAACCCGGTCACGAGACGTTTCCTCGTAACAAGCTTCAATATGGCCCCCGTTGCTTTCCAGACATTGCTTCAGACGTTGTTCTAGATTTTGTCAAACTCTGGCGAAAATCTCTGCTCTATTCCGCATGATCTGGAATGCTTCATTAATTTTGTATTTTAATTCAATAACGTCCAACCTATACGACGACTGTATATGATATTCTTGACTGCCACCCAAAGGAAGAAGTCAAAAGAGTTCAGGTCCGGCGAACGCGGAGGCTATAGATGAGGAGCAGACCGACAAACGGTAAATCTCCGTCTATAATGTGGAATAGACTGACGTAATTTTTGAAGTAAAATATTATGTAAAAACTCTAAATATCTTTCGCTGGTTAATCGCGTCGATAAATAAGTTGGGCCAATTATTTGATTCCCAATTACATCCACCCAAACGTTAATCGAAATATCCGTATCGTGTGATGGTTCACGGACACGTATGCGCGACACAACGCTTCTCCTAGGATGAGGGGGAACACTAGATTTGAAAGAAGGAGACAATTCCCGAGTACAAATATGGCGCCAGCAGCAGCGGTTCGTTCAAGGTTCAGAGATTCAGAGGCAGGTTCTGAGTTTCTTTCAGAATATAAACAATCTCACTGATCCTAAACCACGCCAAGGCAGCTTTATTAACCAGTTCCTTGAATCCTTCACATCAAGGCAGCTTTAACCAGCTCGACCACGCTAAGTTAAGCACAGCATTTTAACTGTGCATAGTTGTGTCATCTTAAGTGTAGTTGGAAAGCACCGAAGCTTACATAACGTTAGATAGTGTCGCCTTTGCATATTGCTGGAAAGCACCTTTATGTACTTGCAGCTCATTTCGATTTCACATCTTTTTGTGACACAGTACCGACTTTTTCATGTACTTGGCGTAATTTTTTTTTTACTATTTTGAAGTATTTTGATAGTTTCTTTATACAAAGAAGTTACGTGTATAACACTATTTATATTTTTAATATTACTGATAACTCCGGCTGTTAACTCTTGAGAGCAACTTCTTACGCATATAACTGTACGTGTAGTATATAATAACAAACCCGAATTTCGAAAAAAACGATTTTTATTAATTTTCTATAAGGGCAAGTAAAATGAAAAGTATTTCTGGCAGATTGGCATTCCTAACTTATTAAAACAATGGAATAAATATCGCATTGGACTGGGCAGTTCTCAAACGAGAAACCTTCGTTTGTCGCGGGGGCACACGAGCTCACGAAAGCACCGATTCTCATTCGGTTGTTGATTACTGTTTGTCGCGTGTCGTATGTACCGTAGTGCTTCAATAGCCATTGCTATTGTGTTCCCTCGCAATGTGTTTCAAGTTAAAGTATTCAATTATAACTTGACACAGTGACAGTTGTTAGCGGTACTTTAGATAAGTTTTTGTTTATTTTTATTCATTTAAATATGTCTGGCAAAAGGAAATTGCAGAAGTATTATATGCGTGTTAAAAAATCTTTATGTTCGTCGTATGTTAATTTTGATGAGGAAGCTTCCACCTTAATATCTGATATACAATCCCCAAGTCATAATCCAATTATTAATGTTAATAAAAAGATTTTAATTTAATCAGTTTTCCCCTTAGGCAATGTTATTGAAAACGATATTTTTATAGAAAATCTTCAAATTGAAGAAAATACAAAAAGACAAAATTCCACTTTTAAAACATTCTATGTATTTATCAATTCTTAAGCAATAGTAATGACTAATTACAACTCAAATGATGAATCATAATGTTTATTAAACAATATTTTTTAAATAAACATGTTACATGGATTCTTCAAAGTCTGTAGAACTATATCAAATAATAAAAAAATATTCATATTATTTACATAATTAACAAGAAAAATGAACAAAATGACAGGAAAGAACCGTGGAGGGGCTCTGCCCCTTCCCCTGTACCTCCACCACGTAAGAGGGCTTAATCCAGACCAACTCTGATCTGACTTTTTTTTCAAGTTAGGAAAATATTGACATGTTTGAGAACATTATGGAAAACATGGAATAGATTGGTTGGAAAACATTGAAATTGGCCAAGTTTAATGTTTTAATTTACCCGTTATTCATAGAAACAATAGAAAAACGAAGGCATTGAACTCACTTACGCATACGCTATCAATAACGTATACATACATATAGTGTACAATTCGACTTCGTAATACTCAGTAGTGTGTGCTTAAAAATGAAAATTTTAACATATAGTGCGCATAAATTTAAATTTGCGTGTGCTCTCTCTTTTTTTTCAGTTTTACCAACATATCATAATAACTTCTACAGGCACCCTATGTAATGACCAGGCTTTATCTAGGACCTCGATTTTGTGTATTACGATTGGGATTTTGTATTGATTTCTTGAATGGGGTAAGTTTCTTTTACTATTATAACTTTTATTTTCATAATGATTATGTATTGACTTTGCTATTACTCATATACTGATATTATATTGATTTGATCTCTTTGTTAACCACGTGGTATCACCATTTGTACGCTCCGCGTAGTTCGAAGGACATTGATATTACACGTCAATATCGTGGATTTACCTTGGTAAATCTTAGTCCTTACGACTACCGTGGCACAAAGAGCTACGTGAATTATGATATTTCTTTTTTTTTCTTTTATACCATATGCTTTTGTTCGTATTATCTATTTGTTTCTTGCTCGCAACAATATAATAATTTTATATGTATATAAATCATATTATTTTACAATTACGTGCTTATTGCGTGTAATGTAACTCCCTTCTATTTTTTTATTATATATGATTATTATGTTTTTTACGCGAATCCTGTCAATATCTTGGACATGTCATTTCTAAAAACGGAATCAGATCAAATCCAAAGAAAATCCTACCGAAAATTTATTTGAAACTTTTCAACGATCACAAAACCATTAACTTCATTATTAACGAACGACGGAATTCATTTAGTCCGAGCAATAGCAAAAAGCGTTCGAGACATTAAAATCAATTCTAATTAGTGAATCTCTATTACAGTATCCTGATTTTTCTCAGTCCTTTGTTGTTACGTGTGATGCTTTTAATGTAGGTATTGGTGGTGTTCTCTCATAAATAAGGAATAATAAGGATTTACCTGTAGCTTATTATTCGAGAACATTAAATAAATCTGAACAAAACTATTCTATGACTAAGAAGGAGATGTTAGCCATTATAAATACAATAGAACATTTTCGATCATACCTTCATAGCAGCGAATTTATAATTTATACCGATCACAGACACCTTCAGTGGCTTTTTAATCATAAAAATCTTTCTTCAAAACTTGTTCGTTGGTGATTGCGTCTTAACGAATGTAATTACGTAATAAAATACAAATCAGGAAGAGTAAATTCTAAAGCAGATAGATTATCGCGATTACGCTCTGATGCAAAGGAAATCTCTGAACTTGCATTTCATATAGAACCTAGTAAAACGTATCAAGACTTTACGAAGTTTTATTATAAAAACGTGGACGTAGTAATTTTATTGTGGTCGGAAGATTTAGATAAGAAAAATCAATATTCTGATTATGTGACTGAGAATTTCGATAGAATTACTCTAACAAGCCCTAACGAATTGGGCAAGTGAGAAAATGACAATCAAACTTTGT
Source organism: Calliopsis andreniformis (assembly GCF_051401765.1). Taxonomy (NCBI): domain Eukaryota; kingdom Metazoa; phylum Arthropoda; class Insecta; order Hymenoptera; family Andrenidae; genus Calliopsis; species Calliopsis andreniformis. The sequence continues at coordinate 694,608 of NC_135063.1, forward strand.
TAATTCTATTTTCTAAAAGTCTACACCATAGCAAAATCAATTATCGTGATTTATTTCAAAGTTTCCACCAGTGGAGGGGGAATCACACTGTGGCTCCATCTTGCGTTTATTAGGCAGCCACATGTTTGTAGATAATATTATTTCTGTAAAGAAAACTATAACAGCAGATACCGACCAAGAAATTTCGAAAAGTCACGTGACTACCCTAGGCCCTTAAGCCTACGAAACAACCCATCGAGATTACAATACAATTACAACAAAAAAACCTTTTCAAATATTAGGTATTGATGTAGTAGGACCTTTACCCTTGACTGAACAAGGTAATCAATTTATCATTATAGCCCAGGATGATTTAACAAAATATTCATTTGCATTTGCAGTTCCAAATCATGAAGCACAAACAACCATCGAAAAATTACTTTTTATCTTTTTTTATTTCGGTATTCCCCAAACATTCCTGACCGATCATGATCCAGATTTTATGCCAAACCTTATTAAAGAATTAAACAATCTTTTTGAAACGAGACACATTTCAACCACACCGTATCGCCCTCAAACGAACGAAGCTCTCGAGAGATCTCATCTTACTCTGAAAGATAATCTTAAACACTATATAACTAATGTAAAAATCAAACAGACTAGGATACTTATATTACTTTGGCAATATTTAGTTATAATACAGCTATTCATAAATCAACTCTTTATACACCATATGAAGTTCTTTTTGGTCAAAAAGCTTATTTACCTTCATTTATAGCTTAATTTAACTTCTGTATTTCTAAATTATTCATACTGTACTTAATTATTAACATACTGTTAACAATTTTATAGCGGCAGGTGTTGTATATCAACCCTAAATTTTCCTCCACTTCCTGGTCTTTGTCGTATATCTCTTGGAAACATAAACTACTAATCAATATGTACCCAAATTCTTCCGTTCACGAGACCCTTTCATTATTCATCCGTGAATCTTGTCCTGAATTGCTCATTGCTTATCTATTTTCGAACCTTGTCTTCAGTGTCTCATTCTTTGATAATCCGTTAAATCCAAAACAACCCCACTCTTAAAACTACCGAACATATATGTTCGGTTTTTCTAGTCAGACTTTTTCTTCTATTCGTTGACAACAGATCCATTCAATTGCCTAAGACTTGTATACGAATAATTGTATGTTGTTAAGTGTACGTTTTCGTTTTATAATAAATAGTTGTAAGTTTTCGTACTTGAGCTAGTGTTTTACTTAATAAAACATCAGGTTAACAGAACACAACAATACTGAATATTAGATCACATTCTTACAATACTATATTATAAATACTATATCATATACTATAATATTATATACTACTATAATATACTATTATACAAATATACTATATTATAATATAATAGTATATTATACTAGTCTATTAAAATATAATAGTATATTATACTAGAATATTATAATATAATTATGTAAATATATATAATAATGTAATGATATGCTAGTATATATAGTGTTATATAAATTGCATTCTCTACGTATTTCCAATACTAAATAGGTGTCCATTATGTATGAATGGAATACTAACAGTACATAAAGTGACACTAGATGGCGGTACTTTCTCGCAAGTCAAAATAAGAATCTAAACTATATAAGACTATTATAACCGAAAAATTTTTGTCCTTGTACTAGGGGAGCAAAGTATTCGATGATCGTTTAGTGAGGGTACTGTTGCTGAAAACCCATTATAAAATAAAACTCGCATCCACGTATTTATTTTGATGTGAGATGCAATTTTTGTAGGCCTCTTTACATTATAAGAGGCCTTAAAATTAGTGTTAATTTTGTAAGCTAAATAGGTATATTTCCAGATCTACCGACGAGCAAAAGTCTCTGAACGCCACTTCACTAGTTTTATGTACAATGTGATTAATACAACTTAATTTTTTAAATTGAATTATAAAGATTACATACTAATAATTAGAAAGTGAATATGATAAGAGCAAAACATATAACAATTTATTTTCGTGTTGTTAATATTAACAGTATACGAAATATTTATCGAAAAATAGGGATTGAAAACAATTTTTACAGTTTTGCATTCTAATTGTGCTCGTCGAAACAAAGCTTTTCAAATTAATATTTTATCCTTTACTTATTTGTGCCCATAATTATGAAAGTGGTCTAGTCATATATTTCTTGTTTCAAAATATTTAATGAATTGCATTTGAATAAATTAAAAAATATTTTTACATTATACGACATTTTAATTTATAATTTTATTAGTCCTTAATTAATGAAAATTTATTATGAATATGAAATTTTGTGTGAATTTCATACGAAAATGTTGTTTTTAAAGTTTGAACTGACTTAGACTGTTTTCAAAATTAACTGAATGTCCTATAAATGACTTAAGGGGGCAGACTCCTTGTGTTTTGAGCTGTGTGCGTGCGCTCACACAAGCAAAGAAAGTCATACACGTATACGCGATGAGCGAGAGAGACAATCGGTTTCGCAAATTACACTTTACGTCTCGACACTTGCATAAATGAATTTTTCTCAGTTACAGAACCCACGAGTAGACTTCACTACAGGGTGCTCTGGTCCGTTTATAACTCCAATAAACACTATACGTTGAGAAAACTGTAAAATTACAAACTGTAAGCATGAAACAGACGCTGTTGTAAACTAGCAAGATGGCTGCCGAAGTGACATTTTTGCAAATATCTCAGGATTTAATGGTTTTTTCACTCACAGCACACCAGAGCACCCTTCCTTGAATTAGCACAATATCGTGGAAATGCGATTTTCCTCAATTTAACGCTTCTTGAAGGCGTAAAGTGTAATTTTCTTTGTGCACCCGTTTTGACACAAAAATAGTTCAACGATTTGCCGTTAGAAGCGTTAATGGTATATCTCAATCAATTTGGTCATATTACCATCAGCATCGATGAAAATATAGACCAGTCGGTAAATGTAATCTAGAATTTGACAGCTGAATGGAGTATTCATCGAATACACGAATGCAGACGCAAGAAAGGCTTAGTTGCCAAAACGTATTGAAAGTTTTGGTCACGCTGTTGCCACATATATGTATGTACATATTACAATTCTGCCCATCAGGAAAACTCGAACGAATCCAACTCCAGCCGAGATTTTGATTCTTACTAACAAGGGAACATCGCGAGGTGAAAGTCTCCGATTTTGATGAAACTTTGTAGGATTGTAGAATAGCCGAAAATATTCGACACGTATTTTTTTTTATTGCTTCTAATTCATCTAAAGGGTCTGAAAACCACCCCAAACTTGAGGGTGGAAGACATATTTCGTTTCATATCTCCAAAACTAGTGCGTGTAGCAAAATGAATAAATGGGGCGATTGTGTATTTTTGAACGACGAATCCACCTATGTAAGCAGTTTTTAAAAATATCAATTATTTAAAAAATATATTAAAAAATAGTATATTGTCGTTGTTTTCACTGACAACATGCTGATCGATCATTTTGCAAATTTATATGCAGATACTATGAACCAAAACACAAAACACGGCTAAAATAGAATTCTGAATTTTTACGTTATAAACAAAATAGTAACATTCCTAGTTAAACTGCATTTTGTGCGAAATTGGGCCCTGAAACGAGTGGTTTTACGAAAAATATGTACCCCTATAATGTTTTTGTCATTATATTATGATACATGTTGTTTATTGTTCACTAAATGTATAAATTATAACATTGCTAATGAATACTCGCAACGTCTTGCACTCGTTGCAAACAGTACGAGAGGTTCAGTGTGAGTGACTCTTGATCGATGAAAATGTAGCAAGTAAAGGTGATTTACAAATTATTATTCTTCAATAGTTATTATTTACTATAAACAAACAATTGCAATTGTTCCAGAAGTTATAGTTTAATCCACTAATTTTACACGAAAGTATGAATTAGGCATTCCCTCATAAGCTGTAGGTGCCTGGTTCGAATCTCGCGGTAGCTTTTAATTTTTTTTGTTTTCAATTTTTATTTTAAATAATTCTAATTTTTGTATACCTTGTCACAGATTACAATTATACCACTCATAACATTTTTATTTTTAAATAAAAAAAAATTAAAATAATTTCGTTTGTAGTCGAGTGTCGAGACGTAAAGTGTAATTTGCGAAACCGATTGTCTCTCTCGCTCATCGCGTATACGTGTATGACTTTCTTTGCTTGTGTGAGCGCACGCACACAGCTCAAAACACAAGGAGACTGCTCTTGTTGCTTGTTGCCCCCTTAAGGGGGCAGACTCCTTCGGGGCCTACTCCGAATCGATCGAAGCGCTGTTGCGAAAAAACGGGCATTAGTGAAAACATATAATTTATACATGCGACATTTGATAATGTGGCATCTAGCGTTATCCTGTTGAATTACAAATGATAATTGCGAAGGTATAATTGTCAAATCGCATCGTAGGAAAGTTCTGTCACGCTGTTGCCACATTATTTACAATTTTATGCCTCAGTAAATCTCTACTGAATACGCCTTGAGCCGATATTTTGCTTCATACGGAATATAGAAAAGGACGGTGCGAGCGAGAAAGAAAGAGTATCACGAATGAAACAATACATATGTGCCCAAAATTATGAAAGTAGTCTAAGAAACAACATTTTCGTATGAGATTCACACAAAATTTCACATTTATAATAAATGTTCATTAATCAAGACTAATTATAATATTACGTAATATAGAAATATTTTCTAATTTATTCAAATGTAATCCTTTCAATATCCCAAAATAAGAAATATACAATTTAGACCACTTTCATAATTATGGGCATATATATATATACTAATATGTGAAATCCTAAAACTTATATATATAGAATAAATAATTCATTAAATTCATGCTATTCATTCATTCATTCATTCGTACATGAATAAATTATATGTTTTCACTAATGCCCGTTTTTTCGCAACAGCGCTTCGATCGATTCGGAGTAGGCCTCGAAGGAGTCTGCCCCCTTAATTTGGGATTACGTCTCAAAAACCCACTTAACCAAACATGACCAGCTGACATAGAGGTATTACAAAACTGATGTTTCATTTCGAGTTTCTCAGTAAATTGGTAGGCTAATTCTTTAACATCCTTATAATTCGATGCAAATCCAACTTTCTCTAACTTTCTTATATGGGCAACCAATCTTTTCTCATGTTCTTTGCAAAAAACTATTGAACGACCTAGAAGAACTTTAGATTTTCCTATACTAGTATACCTTTTTAGAGTTCTTGAAGGTATATTGAACATTCTAGAAGCTTCATTAACTCCCATTTGTTTGAGTTTTACTTTCTCCATTGCCTCGTTGAGATCTTTCTCAGGCCATGATGTCCTTAATGTAGTCCTTACATATTTTCACGGAATTTCTATTAACAATTAAGAAAAAGAAAATGCGTCATGACGGATAAGCAATATGATTTTCAACGTGGAGTGTATTATTCAACAACGGTTGGAACGTTTCGTAAATTCTTGTTTACAAAACGCCTCAGCGTAAATTTGGCAATAAAGCATTGGCAAGAGGCGTGGGTAACATTGATTTAAAGAGGTTAATTTTTCTACTTTTGAAACATATACGTTAATTTATCATACAAGAAATAGTGACTTAAAAAGCTAAATTTGTTTAGTACTCACCGCAAATTGTTCAGAAGCCAAAACTAAAAAGTTTCGAATATTTTTTGATACAATTATTAAATTACGCTTGTACCTTACCAGTGCCTGTGGACGACTGAGGCAGGTTCGAATGTGTCGTTTGCAACGGCGTATCCTTACTTATATGCGCAATACAATAGTAAGGCGTTTTGTCAACCGGGGCGTATTGTATAGCTTTACCCTACACTCTTTTGCATCATAACTATTATATAATTAAAGTGATTTAAATATAAAACACACAATATAATTGCTCTTACATGTTCAACGGAACACACCACGTACTCATACCGCCATTCTTTCTTTAATATACATTTTCTATTAAGGTACATTTATTTACATTAGGATAAAGTCTTTTGTAATCTTTTATTATTTGTAAAATACATTGTTTTTCTTCCTCATTTTTGGTTAGCAGATTATTATATTCTGATACAAGATAAACATATATCGCTTTCGCACAATAAAGGATCCTTGTCTAAAAAGTCTGTAGGTATATTGTACCTTTTAAAAAACTGTTTACTTTCCATGGTAATGAAGCTATCAATATTTGTAACTAAATAATTCTTTACGTTTTGTGAAAGCATTAAAACTTTTTGTAGAGTCTTCCACATTCACATTTTGTAGAGCGTCAATCATACGCCTCTTTGTATCCAAAGGTATTGTTTCATCGAAAAACGATAATGCCACATTTTCTGGTGCAAGATACCATAAGTGGCCACAGAATTTACGCATTGCTATTCTACTAATATTTTCATCAATCGCAGAATACGAGTACAAATTTTGTAGGAATATCAGATCTTGTTGTGGTGCTTTCCTGAAAATGGGTACATTAATCCAGGCTAGAATGTATAAATTAGCTATAAAAAGATTCATATACCACTAACTCCTACTATTTCACTACTGTCCAATGGAAATTGTTGACGGAATAACTATATTGTAAGTAAATAAATTGCCTTGGCCATCCACCTAGCATGATAAAAAGCTCCAGGAATATGGAAAGTGTTTCCTCATGAAAGAGATCCACCAAGAAAAATTATCCTCAAGTCTAGAAATACTTGATAACCTTCTCGTGGCTGCTTCTGCTGTATATTGTACAAGCAGAAGTCTAATTTTGCTTGTATATCCTGGAGCTTTTCATGAACATATTTGTCTTCAACACTTGATTTAAAATTTAATTTATTAACATTCGACCAAGCTTTCTGAAATTTTTTAAAAATAGGTATTTCAGGAATCAGATGATTTAAAAAGTTTTTCTTCAAATACACTTCTTAAAATTATTAAATAAATGTGATGATAACAAGGAAAATACAATAAGTTTCATCTCATCATTTGTTCTAACAGTGCACAAGTTCCTTGTAATCGTCCTGTATTTGAAGATGTAGAGTCACGGCACAGATCTTGTATTTTGTCTGGTCACAATCTTGAAATAAGTGGTAAACTGCTGACGTTTGTCCTTGCCGCTACTGTTTGGAATCGCAGGAATCCCTAAAAGCTTTTCCATGTTGTTATATGTAATTATGACAGATAGTCTATCTATAAATTCCGTATTTATTACGAGTGGTAACATTTTCTTTGCGTAGTTTTATGATACGTTCTGCACGAAGATGATGTCGACAACGTCGTATCGAAGTACGATTAATTATATTCATCTAAATTCAGTTGCAGAGCTTTAGCAGTAGCAGTTATGATGCGAACTGCATCACGATTGCTTATTTTACATGAATTTAGGACTGCAACAAGCTTATCCGTAATAATTTGTTTCGTTCTTCTTCTTGGTCTATTTGGGCCGCTTGGACCAGGTTCATTAAAACATTCAGGTACAGAAAAGTCTAAATCGAGTCAAGTATTTTCTGTTCCACTACTTGACGAGGACTGTAGTTCTGAGACAAATAAATAAAAAGAAAATAAATAAAAACACGTCACACCTTGCTCTTCTATCATGGCCTCACATCGTCCTCTTCAAAGCTTCTTTTGTTGAAGTCCAATTTCTTGTCGCTTTTCTTTCTCTATTAAATTTTTGTCGGCTCCTAGTTAACAAATTTTTTTTGTGATATCAAAAGTGAATTAAAAAATGTTTCGTACGAAAGAAAATCAGTAGCACCAGCTTGTAGTCCTTCTAGGGGGATGCATACCTTTGGCAGAATCACACATTACTGCATACTATACACACAGAATTTGGACTAACGAATGAAAAAGTCGTTGCTATTATTACCGACAATGTATGTAACTTCGCAAAAGCGTTTAAAACATTTGACATTAAGTAAAAATTGATTAGAACCGACGATGAAAACTATGAAGATTCCGCAGAAGATTTAACAATTACTTCTAGCGAAGAAGAGGAAAAAGTAACAGTATGGGAAAATAGATTTTTCATAAAAATTGTGTAACCGCATCATATTCGGTGTTCCACACACACCATCAATCTGCGCGTGACGACGGATATGATAAACATGATCTACAGAAATGAACTGCTATCAGTTATTCATAGGGAAACAATGGAGAAATGTAACGTTCTTTGGAAGGTGGCAATGAGACCACTCTACAGAAATAATTAATAAAATTATTGGCCATACATTGCGAAGACCTGACGAAACCAGATAAAATTCTTTGTACGATAAGACATCGTTAAATTGTTAAAAACGAATGAAAAAATCACAGAACACGGAAAAGCTCTGGGAATTAAAAATGCTTTTAAAAAAAATGATTTGCAAAAAAGACATTTTTTAGAGAATTTTGTTACCGTACCTGCTATCCTTACGAAGGAAATTCAAAAATTTATCAGAAAACACGTGGATATACTGACAACCAGTGAGTGAATGTCTTCTTAATAGTTTGGAGACTCGATCATTTTAATTTTATAACGCCAGAAACTGACAAACTTACTCTTGGTGCCTTAACACATCTGCATTTCCAGAATCGCTGATTTGTGTGTGTATCGAGGATTATCAACACAACCTAGTAATAAATGTTTTGAAAAAAGTAGTATCAGAAGAAATGAAGACCAACGGCGAGTCTCCTTGCTTCTACATTTGCAATCACAACCTTCTTGATTTTTTAGCGATAATTCTATGAAGGAAGTTACTGATTATTATTCAAAAGCAGAGTTATAGGTCAGTACGTTCTGTCCTAGTTAGTAAATATTTTCTTACTATGTAGTTACTAAATATACATAATGAAATTTATACCAGGTTAATCTGTAAAACGAAATGTTTTTATGTTTTTATGTATTTTATCTGTAAAACGAAATGTTTTCAACGACACAGACACAGATTGTACAGTCCTAGAAAAATATTCTGAAATTAAAAAAATCTTTTTCAAGTACAACACTTCGTTACCATTTTCAGTGCCAGTAGAAAGATTATTTTCATATGCAACGATAACAAATCTACTCAGATGGAATAAACTGTCGGACACCATGTTCCAGAAACGAGTGATTTTAAAAGCAAATTTGCAATAATATTGCCAGGAACAATAGATCAGGTGGAAACGACTCACTTTTAATTTTGAAATTAAATTCACTTTAATTCCACAGACACATGTCATACAATGATTAATCCTGGCTCAATCACGCTCGATAGCCCACGTCTCTCCACTCTCGCTTCTCTTTACCGACATAAGTATAATCCCTAATTTACCTCGCTACTAATATGGACTCTTACAAATTTTAAAAATTTAAACAATAATTGTAGACATAAGAATAGAAAAAAAGAGGCTAATAGCATAGAGAGAATAGAAAAGAAAGAACGAAAGAAGAATGTCGTACAACTACATACCAGAAAAAGGAAAACAATATGGTACTAGATTGCTATAAATCAGGTGCTATCGATTTTATTTCATAATTTCATAACATACAGTGTTTTCTTCACATAAACTTATTTTTCAGTATGGAATGTCTAATATTCTGTGAACATTGATGAAAACTACGTGAAGGAAATACTGTATATCTATTTTTTATATACTAAAGATTAGAAGCTAAAATTATAGTTTGTTTGTTAGAAAACCCAAACAAGAAGACTCTCATACATGGAATACCTTCAGGGAAACAACAGATATGGAGAATGCAAGAAAGGAATACAACAAAATAAGAAAAGAAGAAAAGAGAAAAGGATATTTGATGATGAGGACAAAAAAGTAAGCAATGAAATGTTCTCAATAATATTTCACAATAGAGAAAGAATTAAATAATGGTACTAAAACGAATTTATTTGTCTTGACAACTGACGTAACAACAAACAGAAAGGTAAAATGTACCGTCATTCTGCCTAGGGTTTTTCAGAACATAGATTTTTCCTAGGATCGAGAACGAATGTTAATGCGATTTCTGACTCGATTAGGTCTCAAAAATAGTCATAAATTATTCCCCTTTTCTAGATCGGAGGTATCTTGACCCCTTTACTTATTCAATCCAAACAATTAAATGTTACCAGATAGTGTGATTCTAACAACAAAATTATTGTAAAACAATTTAACAATTGTAAAACAATTTATTAAAATCAGATTTTCTTTTAATTATTTCCTTTGATATTCCTACTATTTAGTACAAATCTTTTAGGAAATTTTCTTCTCTAGACACTTTAATGCCTTTAAAATATTCATAATGAATGGATGGGATGTATAAGTCCATTAAAATATCTTTATATTTTTCTTTTGTTACAGGTCTCTCATTTGCTTATGATGGGGATAATTGTACATTAGAATATATTTTTAGCCTTTCCCTACTCGGTGAAAGATCTAAAATCGAAATTCGAAATCAGTAGAATAATGATTTAATATTACATAGGCTACATCATATTCCATTTTGAACTAAATCCCAGGCATCGATGGCTAAATGTATCTAAATATTTGAGTATTTTGTTATACATTAACAATCACACAAATTGAAATCTTATATATCCATGCATATTTATTAATGTACATATATTTCAGTGCACGTGCAGCCGTGTATTAACCACCATACGGATTCAAACACAGATTACTTACACATGTACACATTCAATATCATGACTTTCAGTTAGCACTGAAATCTTAAAGCATCATAAAATGCAAGCCATAACATTATCGTGCTTTATACATGAAAGTATTTATTTATTTAACGTACGAACTGACAACGTCACATAGAGAAAAATGTCTAAATTATTCGAAATCATGGTAGAAATAATAAATAAGAATTAACAAATAAACGTTACAAATGAAAATGAGAATCAACTTTGCACGAATAAAAGTTACAAATAAATACTGAAATCATCTGCAGCTAGAATAACAAATAAAGGTAAAATGTGTTTTGTTTTATTTTGCATTTGAATAATTTTTTGCCAATCTCTGGTATGAATAGTTATGACATGAAACAAACATCTAAATTTTATGGTTTCGTGACCTTCAAAATCACCGGCACAATTAGTAATTACAATTGACAGGTAGATGTTTTGCCCTTGGAATTATAAACAAAACCACAAATCAATAATTTGTTATAAAGATATCAAGATAATCCCAATTATTCTTATTCGAAGAATGTCGAATAATTTTTTTATGTTTTATTCGTTATTTAAAATTTTTATTTAGATAAAAATTTTGCCCATCTTTGACTAAGAGCCAACGTGACTTAAGTCCTTTTTCATTATTTTTCAGGAAAGTCGAAAAACAAATTGCCACATGTTTTTATACCATCAAACTGTTTCCAGCTTATAACTAAATTGTACAGTAAATGAATTTATAGCAAATTAAACTCAATTGAAAGGCAAAGTATTAATCGTTGTACTCACTAAATCATAAGTTTCCATGTGTCAGATAAAGTAAGTTGTCAGAATTTGAAATGTCTTACGATTTTGCAGTGTTATTCTACAAATATTTCTTGTTGTAAGAAGGACAACGCAATAATTCGGACCACTACCCCTACTATCCAACGTGTCTACATATTATATTGAATTCAAAAATAAACAGTAATGTTTTACATTAAATACAAACAAACAGGAAATAAAGTTTGTTATAAATTTTTTTACTTACATTTTATAGGAATATAAATTTGGATTTTATAAGATTATTTTCCTACTGTACCTTTCCTTCTCTCCTCATATTTCTCCAGTGGTATTTGGCATTAATTAATTTTTAAAGAAAAGTCAAAACATGCATATTTTGCAAACATGCAAATTATCTTTGCAAAAAGAAGTGAGATTCAAATAAAAAAACTTCAAAGAAGTAAAGAAATTACGCTAAATATGTGAAAAACATCAAAACAAAAATATCCTAACAGTATCCCAAAAGTACTTGCATAAAAAAGATGTGAAATCAAAATGACATATGAGTACATTTGAACAGAGTTTAAAATTTTTTAAACTTTTCAAATCTAAAAAGGTTAATATGTTAAAATCATCATCGGTAAAAAAATTGCCTACGATGTGGGTCTTCATTGACTTCGACAATTTTCATATATGTATAAATCCTGACATTTTAAGCAACTTTTTCCTTTGACAAAATTGGCGGTCGGCTTTAGTTTCTCACATATTCGCAAAAAGACTTTCGTATAGAAACACTATAACGGCGGTCTAAAGCAAGCGTATTGTTACGTTCCAAACAAAAATTTTAATTTTGCTTAATTGCTCTGCAATAATGTGCCTTGATAATACATGCATGTATTGTGGGTTTATCCCCAAATCGAGTGCTATTGGAGATGAATTACTTACAAATTAGATGGAATCGAAATCCCTTTTTCCTTAGAATCGTCGTCGTAATATAAATAGCCTTACGAAGCGTCAGTCAGTCGCATAAGTTTCTTTAGGATATACATATAATAGCGCTTGCAACGGTCAGAATAGACGGAATGTGACGAAAGAGAAAATCAAGGCACTGTTAGATTGAATCTTGTTTGCGTAGTGTCTCCTGATAACGCTAGCCGTGTGGGAATATCCTCCGTCAGGAGCGCTACAAAAATTGCTAATACCATATGCAAGCCATAGAGTTCGGTTTCAAGCACGGATAGTAGGTGAGCGAGAGCATAAGGACGTGAGAAAGAGTCGAAAAGAATGAGGTAAGGAAATTAGCACATGAATTCACACACACTACTGCTTTATTTAGAAGACTTAACAGTAGAGTTCTTCGCAAAAAAACGTTGGTCCTTTTCGGAGCGGACCCACTCTGGACGTTTTCGGAAGTGCGAAGCTACGACAGTTTACGACGAAAAGTCGCAAAGTGCGTGTCTAGGATCCGCGGAATTTATATTAGAGCTGAGGTTTTTCTGTACTTTGTGTTAAAGTTAGGAAGAAGGACACGATTCCGTTGTAAAAGAAAAGAGAGAGAGAGAGAGATTTATACAAATTATTGTTTGGCGAATTGAACATTTTGTTTCGCATATCTTTGTTATTTTCAAAGAACCAAAGGAAGAGTTTAGAAGAAGCATCGTACGTAAAAAAAAAGTGACCTGGCCGTTTACAGATCGTATCGCGTATTCACTAACAAGGACAGAAAGTAAAAGAAATCTTACTACTTTAGTAAACACTTTAAAGTAAAGGGTCCTTTGGAGTAAAAAAACACATGGACAGTTGAATGTTTCCATGATTTTTCTAAAAGTGGCATCATGTTTTGTGAAAATCGGTAATTACCTCATTCTCTAGGGCATTTTGAAATGACTTGTATACGATGAAAAAAAATTCTCACTTCGAGGAAATGCTCTTAAAAGGAAACTTTTCAGCTTTCCAAAACACCCCTTGCAATTTTCCTACGATTACTCAGTCGTAAATTACACTGTTCAACACGGGTCTGATTTTGTAAGCGTGAATAAACATTTCTTATAGATTTCGACGTGCTGATTACGAATCTGCAAACCGTTTTTTCCCAGAACGTACAGTTTTTGAAAAAATCAATTTTGAAAAAAATGACAAATTTTCAACTTTGGGATTTTTTTCTGCTTTTACCGTAGTAGTTATTTAGTTGCTCTTTGCACGAAATGATTCTGTGGACTCTCCCGAATAAAATAATATAAATAGTTATTAGATTATAAACATCGAAATAGGTTGAAATAACAATTAAAGTGAAAAGAACACCCAAAACGCACCCATTTTTGCTGATATTTTTCACTTTATTTTAAAAAGTAAGGGTCTAGGAGAAAATTTGACTATACCACGCGATAGAGCAAACCTTTCTACTAAGGAAAGCATCAGGTGAATGTCCAAAATTATTTTTGTTTTCAATATAGAAATAAAATAGTTTGGTGAAACGCGCGGCGGCGACAGTGGTACTCAATGACGTCAATGCGTATAGGGACCGCTGAACGGCAGGCGGTAGGCGAAGCGTCCTCCGCGCGCGCCGTTGCCATTGAGTACCACTGTCTCCGCCGCGCGTTTCGCCAAACTATTTTATTTCTATATTGAAAACAAAAATAATTTTGGACATTCGCCTGATGCTTTCCTCAGTAGAAAGGTTTGCTCTATCGCGTGGTATAGTCAAATTTTCTCCTAGACCCTTACTTTTTAAAATAAAGTGAAAAATATCAGCAAAAGTGGGTGCGTTTTGGATGTCCTTTTCACTTTAATTGTTATTTAAACCTACTTCGATGTTTATAATCTAATAACTATTTATATTATTTTATTCGGGAGAGTCCACAGAATCATTTCGTGCAAAGAGCAACTAAATAACTACTACGGTAAAAGCAGAAAAAAATCCCAAAGTTGAAAATTTGTCATTTTTTTCAAAATTGATTTTTTCAAAAACTGTACGTTCTGGGAAAAAACGGTTTGCAGATTCGTAATCAGCACGTCGAAATCTATAAGAAATGTTTATTCACGCTTACAAAATCGAAAAAAAGTCAAAATTTGTCGAACAGTGTTATAGGTGCTCAACATTAAAAGTGTCATTTTTCATACAACAGTAAATAACGTAGTAACAAAAAATTATAGAACAAATCTAAAAAAAGGAAATTAAAGGGAAAAGTTGCCGCCTTAAAAGCATTTAAATGGATTCGTGAAGAAAAATTGCTTTCATCCCATGCATCACTTCAAAGTTGACAAAAATTTAAAAAAATTTTTTTGTTGCGCTTTATCTTGAAAAAATTGCATTATACTGCACAAAAAATTAACTGGTACATGATTTAAAAACTAGAAACTTAAAGCTAAAAAATGGCTGCTTTCAATATGTTTTATACCTATTTTTCACGGAGATACAGCTAGTTGAAGATAACCAAATTTTTCGCAAAATTTTAGTGGACCGTTAATTTTGTGCACCAGTGTATAATTATACTTTGTTTAAAAAATATAGATAATTTTAATTTTAATAACTAATTTAAATATTTTAGGAAATCGGTAAACTATGGACAACGAAACAAGAATGATATAATTATGATTATGACAAATGTTTTACAATGTTCTAATATAATATTATTTTGAATGTATCATACAACTCATATTTGTAATTTATGGTACACAATTATTAATATTAATAATTAAATATTATCCAAATTATACCGTGTTTAGTCTCGTTCTAATCAGAAAAACCTCAGAACTACGTTAATAAACATTTCGTTAAAAAAAGGTATAAAAATGTTGTCCTTGCATTAGTATTATCTCACCGATGCACGACCTCAGCTATGTTTACCTTGCTAAGTTCCTACATCGGTTCGAGTGTCAGGGCATCTCGAGGGGGGTCCTCCCTCAGTGGTAGGGATGGCTACCAGGCAGTTACGCCATAGACAGATTCAGGCAGTTATCCAACTTTTATTGCATATGATTTACATTAATATATTCTTGCATATGTAAAATAATATATAATTCTGTATTATGTATATTTTTATTCTTGTTTCTTTTTGTTTCTGCTACCATGTACCAATTATCTCCGCGGCCGAGAGCAAAGGAAACCGAATGGACAACCAGTCACGATAAAGGTTCGCACCCAAACCCGAACTACGGCTCTCGTTTGAGCAACTACTATATATCAAGGCACGAAGGATAGGTACTTAAAGGTCAAAGTGAGAAAAAATATCCTAATTCTGTCTTTTTCCTGGCATACGACACTTCGATAGTGTTACGTACCGAACATAAAAAATTTAAATTTCTTTTTTTATTTATATATAACTCGGTTGAATTGCGTCTCGATAATGCAAAGCATTGTGGGAACTTCCCTAATCGAGCGTAATCTTGGCCTTTGAGTTTACGAAATTAAATATCTCTTTTGACGGCGCGATCGACTTGTTAACATAACGCACGCATTCCTTCCTTGAAATCAACGTGGTCCTATTGCGCAGCGTACAGTCTCACCAAAGCGTAATCTCACAAATGCGTAGTATGAAATTAAGGATCATATTGTATACGCGGTGACACGTTCTGAATATAATTTTTCATTTGTCAAATATGTATAAATGAGATTCGGAATTTGACACTCTTAGTTAAGGTCATACTTTTACAATTCTTGGTTATTGAAAATTTGGCAACGCATAAGCGTTGTGGGAAACCTTGCCAAATGAATATTTAAATTTAAAATTTAAAGAACACCCGTTAGACCACTGAGGGTCAGCTTCCTCGAATCTCTGTGGACGATGTTTAAAACTCTTTCGGCTAATTGGTTATTGTAAAGCGATACACCAGATATATACAAAAGATTGTCATGAGTTGGGTGGTGCGTCGCGTGAGAAAATTTATGATGTGAAAGAGAGAATTGGAATGTTCACACATACACATTACTCAGGCTTCTTTAACCTTAGAACTTGACCAATCACGGGCTCGGTAGGGCCAAAAGCACGCTCTCATTAGCTAATGAAGCAGCGGCATAACCCTTCCATAATCGGAATGATTGATCCTGGATCCTTCCGAAGGCGTGATACCGCTTCACTTGTCGACGTACAATCGCGAGGTGCGTGTCGTAAGTCCGCGATCTTCTAAAGATAGAGTTTTCTTCTATTTCTTAAAATCACTAAGTAGGAAGAAAAGGACTTAGGAAGTTCGTGTGAATTCAAATTTTTTGTTTGTTCTTTTGTTATAATTTGGTTTATATATATAAATATATATATTATTTTCAATCTATTCCATATAAAATAGCTGATTAATTAAGAATTAAATTCATAGTGTGTGTATGTGCGAATAAGTGTCTAATTCTTTCTTCCATACAGGGTTAACCAGTATCTAAAAATTTAAAAGTGAGACGTCAAAATTATTTTTAGATTTTTTTTTTTTTTTTTTAAAGGAAAAGAAATTCTACTGGTGAGTCCTTTAAATTAATATTGTTTCCTTCTTTCGTTTTGAAATTTTAAAATTAATCATTTTAGAACGAGTGGCAATAGTTTCAGATAGTCTAAAGACTGTGGGAATTTCTCTGGTCTGAATTATTCCACTATAAACGGGAGAATGAATGTCTGTTTGCACGTACTAATTTAGATATTTCTGTTCCTATACTCTTATACGTATATATACTTTTTATATTATCTATCTACATATTTTTATATATATTCATTTTTATACACGTTCTTATTGAAACATTTTATTATTCGATCTTTAATTAGATTCATCAATAAATACAATTTACGTATTTTATATTCATTATTTTTAATTTTTTTCTTTCGGCCTTTATCCTGTTCGGATTTGGAATACAGCTGATCAAGGACCCGTATGGGACTGTAGCACCACCGATCCCTTTAACTACTCGAAATAATCTCTCAAGTTTTATTTACTTTTAAATTCAAACCCTTCTCATCCTCTCTTACGTACATTAGAAACAAGAATTTTATAAATGTTCGCGCTCGGGCGTCTCAACCCGCTCGGCGCATAACAATAGCATTCAGAAGAATTTATAGCTGATCGCTGTAAGGACCTACTCAGTTACACGACGAGAAGACCCCCGCTAAGTGGCGAAGATAGTCGCGAGCCTTTTCTAAGACTTAAAACTCGGCCGTTTTCCGAAACAGTACTGTATCTCACTTGATTCGTTATCTAAGTATTCGTGAACCGTGAAGGATCCTACATATCCTGGCTTCCACTATGGTAGAATTAATTTCAACAGATAGCTCAGGGTCACTCAGCTCCTCACGCGCCTTTCTGGTGGGTTCTCCCACCGCGGCAATTCCCCGTGCGCGCGGACGCACTTACCGCGCGTGTGGAATATCCGTGAGCTTACTCATCTGTCCCACCAGAAAGGCGCGTGAGGGGCTGAGTGACCCTGAGCCGCCTGTTGAAATTAATTCTACCATAATCGCCATTCTTCGTCGATAAGGTCGCTTCCCATTGCTGTAACGGGCTCGTTCGGTCATAAATTGTGCGTGCTCGGCGAATTTTATTCGAAAAGACGTTCCCACTAGGCGAGCATAGGTGCATGGTCGCTTTGGGTCTGCCGGGCTCGTTTGGTGATTAAGCAGATCACGGTGCAGGTCCGCTGGGCACTTCAGACCCTCCTGCTCGTAGAGTTGACACTTTCAAGTGGACGGCGAACGCGCTCGCGGCCCGAACTTACAGCAATGGGAAGCGACCTATATGTTGCGAGATATGTGAGGGGAGCCCGTGTACTAATTACTCTTTTCTTTATTTTACACCTTATTTTAATAACCAATCATTGCAATAATAGTTTTCGAGCGTAGATAGACTCGTTTGGCGAAGTGTGCCGAGAGTAAATGGACTCAATAATTCCACGTTAAGCTCACAAAAATTATACAGTGAGTGTAAAAAGTATTCGTACAATAGTCAATTTGAACAAAAACGTTGCAAAACTTTGTTTATTACAAAAATATGTTAACAAAAACATACATACATATTCTTAGAAATCTCTGGAACAAATGTCATTAACAAAAAACTAGTTATTTACATTTAATATGAAAATATTAACAAATTTCCAAAAATTAGCGGAAAATTTATGTGTAATACGCATTCGTACTGAAGCCGTATTATATTTACTGATGAGAGTAAATATAACATATTTTGATCAGACGAACAATGTACAGTGTGGCGGAAAAATAATATCGAGCATGAAAAAAGAAATTTGAAGCGGACCCTAAAGCATGAAGGAGAATCGGTCAGAATTTGGGGCTGTATAAGTGCGAGCAGAGTTAGATCCCTCCATTTTATCGATGATATCATGGATCATAAAATGTACATCAATATTCTAAAAGAGCATCTTCAGGCTAGTGCAAATAAAATGGAGTTACAGGACAATTATATATTTTTGCAAGCTAATGATCCGAAGCATAATGCTTATAATACACGCCACTGGATCCTATATAATGTGCGGCAGCAGTTAAAAATCCCTCCATGATTTCCAGACGTAAATGTGATAGAGCACTTATGGAGTCAGCTTGAACAAACAATTCAAGATCATCACATTTCTTTGAAACAAGATTTAAAAAATGCACTTTTAGAGGAATAGAACAAAAATTCCAGTACTATAACCAAAAATTCAGTAAATTCGATGCCGCAAAAACTTAAAGCAATTATACAATCTAAAGGGAATCCCACTAGATACTAAAATAGCAAATAGATTGATTCTTGTTACATTTATATGCTAAAATTTATAGTTTTTATTGCAAAGTTAGAGGTATATGAATACGTGTATATTTTACGCCAATTTCTGGAAATTTGTTAATATTTTCATAATAAATATAAATAAATAATTTTTACTAATGATATTTGTTCTAGAGATTTCTAAATATATGTATGTATGTTTTTGTTAACATATATTATTTTTGTACTAAACAAAGTTCTGTAAAGTTTTTGTTCAAGTTGATTACTGTACGAATATTTTTTACACTCACTGTAGCTTTCATTCGTAAGCTAACCTGTAACAGTTTTCCATACAGAATTGCGGACTTTGTTACGAACATAAATAAACGACAGAACAATTCACACATAGGAATACGATTTCAGAATATACAGTTGCGGACAAAAGTTTCCGAACGATATCAATTTTTGTATTTCATGCAATTTTATGTGTTTCATTTGGAGTTAAAAGCAAATCTAATTATGCACATCAATAGAAAATTTAATGGTCTACAGGAATGCACCGAAATCATCTTTATAAAAAGTATGTTTATTTTCTTATATTTAAATTTTACATATTTGCCTTAAATATGACCCGACAAAAGTTTCCGAACAATTTATTAATATTTAGTTGTACATCCTTTACTGTTAATGACGGCTTGGCACCTCCTTGGCATACTTGTAATAAGTCTTTGCAGATAGGATTCGGATAAAGACATCCAATTTCGGCTTATTTCTGCAAATAAATCGTCACCATTTGAAAATTTTCTGCCTTTCATTAATCTTTCTACCTCACTCCATACATTTTCTATTGGATTGAGGTCCAGCGATTGAGCAGGCCAATCCAAAATCTTAATTTCTTTACATTGCAGCCACGCTTTAACTGATCTGGCTGTGTGTTTGCGGTCGTTGTCGTGCTAGAACGACCAATCATGTAGCATGTTGTTTGTAGCATACGGCAACATTGCGTATTGTAGAATTTCACGATATTATATTTGATCCATTCTACCATTAGTACGGTACAGAGAACCAACACCATGCCATGAAAAACAACCCCAAACCATTACATTTCCCCCTCCAAATTTGATAATACTTTTCGTGTATTTCACATCGAATCGCTTGTTAATCGGACGACATAATCCATAATACTTTTTTCAAATTTTGCAAATAGTAAACGTGCTTTTATATTTTTTTTGTAGGTAATGGCTTCTTTGCAGGTCATCTTTCGTGTAAGCCAGTGTAATGACTGGGAAAAAGTATTATGGAGCGACGAATCCAAATTTAACTTGTATTCAGACGATGGGGACGGATACGTTCGTCGTCTAATTAGACGACGAATATATATGTATATATGTATATATGTATGTATGTATGTATGTATGTATACATATATATGTGTATATATATTTATATTTTGTTTAATAAAAAAAATTTTTTTTTTATGTGTCGTCCAATTGCAAATTAATTTAAAAACGTCTCATTCAGATTTCGATCTAATTTCTATGAGAGGGTCCGTATGAGACTAGACCGTCGACGATCCCAATTTCTACCCCTTATCTCCTGATAAGATTCTTTCGTGCGTAGGGACAATCTCCACCGGTCGGACGTAACGTATGTACGACATATTATATGTACCCACTCTATACAGTGGTGTGGAGCTAACCTCTCCACGTGTAACACTGAATAAATGAAATTTTTAATCAATCGACACGTGGAAAATTTTTAACGAGTAAAATATCATATCATATTTCATGACGATATTATACTCGTGTTTTCAAATTACTAACTGCGAATTTTAATGTTTTTTAAATAAAAAAAAAGAAAAACAATAATAATTTTAATATAAAACAATGTACACAAACTGTTGAGATATTAATTTGAGTTTGATATTCATCTGATAAATTCATCATTAAATGAGTCGACTCCGACATTTTTTTTTATACCTTCATTAGCAACAGCCATTTTATTAACTCCTAAGCATATTGTTAACCCTTTCTACTTGATAATTTCATAGAGCATATTTTAACTTGTCCGCTGGATTGTAAAGAGTAGGTAGGTTTAGTGTTATTCTATGATACTCTCGTATGCTGTTTGAATATTCGTGGATGAGAGAATCGTGTGATGTGTGGATGTGTAAAGTAAACGAATAATTTAGGTGAAGGTGAACATATTAACCCTTTCTATTTCGTAGTGTGTTTTGAGTTGGCCTATGAATTGTAACGAATGAACAAGATTATTGTTATTCAATGATATTTATAAATTTTAAATGAATGTTGGATCCTGTAGCCGTATCGAGTGTCGTAAGATTTCCAATCTGCTGTTCGACGGTGAGTGACCTTTTCCCTCCCTTACGTCAGTGCAATACTGCTGTTCGGGCAACCTATTGCTCGAAGACTCCGCACGGTTTCATTTCTGGTACTTTCCACCAGATTTTTAGATGACTATAACTAACAAACAAAGCTTCAAACGCAAAATTGTTATCCTTAATTTTGGTCTCTAGAATCATCCTTTAAATTTATCTCATGCTATTTAGAAACATCCTGTATACTAGACACACATTTGACATCTGCACGGTGAGTGAACTGCTGATTCTAACGAAATATCAGGTTACAGGGACACTTGGATTCGGAGCAACGCTCATGTCGAAATGTTATGCGAAATTATGATGTCGTAATCAATCGGAACGTAACAGCATCTTCTATTATAGCGGAAAAACGTTTTTACCGAAATTTGTCCAGCAAGATGTTATCTCGAATTAGGAAAATTCCTTCGCATCTCGATAAGATATAAATAAGAACCTATCATGAGAAACTTTTCTCAAAATTTTACATTTTTTACTCAAACTCCAGGTCAGAACCTTACCCATATTAACCAAGTTAGGACACCCTTAAATAGGGAATCCAAACAAAACTAAGGGCAGTTCAATTTTGGAAAAAGTGGTCACAGAAAAAATCTATCCAACAAAGTATTGTATCTGAAAATAAAAAGAAATTAAATAAAGTTTTTGATTTTAGAGCATCTCGACGACAGTAACGATGTTTACGTACAATGTAATACATAATTTCTTGTGCTGGGCCAATGAAATCCTAATCATGACAATTTAGTATGAAACTGACAGCGTAAGTATCATAATGACAAGCAACCGAAATGTTTAGTTCTAACTGTTTAAAGACCTCGAAAATGGTGAAAGTGCAACAAAATTGACAAGAATAAATAGTATCGGGAAATCTACCATCTCAAATATTAACAAATAAAAACGTAATATTAAATATTACACGTGTATGTGATCTAGCAACTAAAAGGATATGGGATCCTTAATCATTGAAATAAATTATCAATTTTGTTCATTTCTACTTAAATAAATAAAGTTTAAAACGTAAGAAAATGATAGTTTTATTAACCGGCCGTTTTTGTCCTTTTCCTGTTAGTTCGGATACGGGAGCCTCTACTGTATTTAAAATGTGAAACAGATCTCTATGTAGGTCTTACTTGCTGAAGTTAACTTACAACAATTTTAAACAAAAACTATTTTAACGAGTATATTATAAGCAAACGCCGTGAATACGAATACCTACCAAGAGCAGAGCGATCGACTTTGATGTAAGTACACAAACAACTGGCGAAAGAAATAGAATTTTGGTGGTGAACACCAGCTACTGTTCAGAGCTGGTAAACTTGCATCCAAAACGGCACAGAGACAAAAGGAATCCCTCGTTCGCGCCGACTGACCTCACCTTTTCTCAGTAGTTGCGACCACTTTGGCCAATGATACGCTTCGACCGAGAGTACACGTGACATTAGGCTGGGACTATTCACTCGAACTAAATAAACCCGTATACTTTCCAGGCGCAACTTTACCAGCTCTGAACAGTACATGGTCATTGCCTGCAATTTTCGCAATAAAGATAAAGAAAACAGTGAAGGAAGACGTCACCGATATCGATTGGAAAATAATGGCTTGACAACTGTCAACGCGCCAAGACGTCTCTTACGTTGTAATCCTGCAAATAAAGAGTTTATAACCTGAAAAAGTATACAGAATGTCTGCGCATAAGTCGCGTGCTCGCAGAACGCGCAGGGAGTCGCTAGCGACTCCCCAAAATCGTAACGATAATATGTGTTGAGGCAAGTATACAGTGTGTTCTAGCTAAATGGGTTTACCTAAATATTTGCTTTATTTATTCTTGTATAAAAAAAACTATATTTTTTTTTTTTTTTAATATTCTGGTACAGTATGAAAAATTGACCCCCTGATGAAACTAGCTGCAATGCTGGCGAAGTGTTGGGAAAATAATTCTAAAAGGACACTGCTTACACCCGAGAGCCTCAACAGTAAGAACTGTACGATGCCGGAAGCATGAGGCTAGTGCCGCCCGAGTGGCGAAAGACTCAGTGTTTAGGAAGCTTTCCAAATATGAGACGTGCAATGGTGAGTTTTAAGAGTGACTTGGGTTTCTTTTCCTGAGAGCTGACACGCAATGCAAAGGATTAAGAGGAAACAGCGCTTTGGCACGGTACAGGATCTTGTTTTTGTCCAACAATCCGGTGAGTTTGACGAGCAGGTTAGGGTGTTCCGAGACATCGTAATTTGCGGCCAATCTCCTAATGTAGTGTAAGACTAGTGTTAGTGGAATAGTCTGGACTTTTGTTGACTAGTATGCGTAGCAACCTGTTTTCGGTTTGTTGCAGCTTGATTAGTGAGGTCTGGGGTGCAACCATCCAGACGTGAGAACCGTATGTAAGGACTGGTCTAATACATGACTTATATAGGATGAATCTTAGATGTTTGGTTAAGTAAGACTGGGAGCTGAGCATGCGGTGGAAAGCTCCAGCCGCAGCTCTGATCTTTGAGATGCGATCACGTACAGCAGGGGATCAGTTCAACTTGGAGTCAAGGATTACTCTGAGGTACTTGACCTCATTGGACCAGGGAATGAGGGAGTGTGAAAGTAGTTTGCAACTAAGTTAAGGTACGATTGCAGTTTTCGAATAGCCAGGGCTTTGGACCAGGATGAAGTAAGGAGGGCAGTGTTATCTGCGTATAGTGCTAATTGGATGTTAGGATTATTTGGAATGTCATTTATGTACAGGTTGAAAAAGCAAGGGTCAAGGATGGAACCTTGTGGTACGCCGGCACCGATGAAAATCGGTTCCGCCTGACGGTTGTTGACTGTAGCTGCAATACGCCTGGATGTGAGGTAAGATTTGATTAATAGGATGATCTGTAGGTGAAAACCAAATTTAAAGAGTTTGTGTAGGAGTGTAGAGTGCCATACAGTGTCGAACGCCTGAATTAGATCAAATAAAACCATAGCAAAGAATCGGTTAACATTTATCTCATGCGAGATAATCTGTGAGATTCTGATAAGTTGTTGGATAGTGGAATGACCCTGTCAAAAGCCAAACTGTGCGTTGATTATATTGTGATCTTTTAGATGTTGGTTTATGTATGCAAGTATGACCTTTTCAAAGAGTTTAGCTAGGATTGAGAGTAGGCTTATCGGGCGGTAGCTGGAGGGGTTATTTTTTGGCTTCCCAGGCTTAGGGATTGGGATCACATTGGCCAGTTTCCATAAGTTTGGGAAGTAACAGTTGAAAGAACATGCTCTAAATATGTAATATATCTGGGTGATGGTCGTGAATATCGTGAATATTGATGGTCGGGTTTGAACGTCATTGTGTACGTTGGCAAAGTGGGACGTAAAGGTAGTAGCTTTGTCCTCATCGGAGATACTGACAGTGTTGTTGTGGTGGATGTCTGGGTAAATAGTTTTAGAATTGGTTAAGATTTTGTAATTTGCCCAGAAGGTGGGGTCAGCCTTTCGGAGGCTTAATAATCGGTTTTTGTATTCATCTATTTTGATTCCTTTGAGTCTGGGCTGAATGGCACTGGATAAGTACTTAGACAGCTCTTTGTAATAAGGAACACCCGATCTCTGGTAGTATTTCCGGACTCGTCTTCTCCAGGCAATGAGTGATAGGAGCATAGGATCTTTTTTAAGTCAGGATGCTGAGTCAGATTGGACGTATAACGTAGATTTTTTCAAAGATAAGTGCAGGAATCTTTCTAATGTGTGGATTTCTTTTTCAATTTCAGTTGGGTTACCTAGCGAGGAGTTTAGCTGATAGGTTGCAGTATGCTTGTGGTAGATTCCCCAGTCAATCACGGGAGTGGAGTTTGGGAATCTGAGTGGTTCAGAAGAGGGAGAGAGAAGTACTAAATGATGCTGAGTGTCCGCGTCATCTGTGATGAAGCAGTTGAAGTCAGAATTAGATTGAATGAGGAATAGGTCTAGAGTGGAGGAACGTTTAGGTGGGGGGGGGGGGGGGGGGGGGGGGGGGGGGGTAGGAAGGCGGGTTATATATACGGTAGGTATTGGCTAAAGAGTGGTTATAGAGAGCTCTTCCGGATTTGTTTGATCTATAATTGTTCCAGGAGGAGTGCTTTGCATTGAAGTCGCCCCCTATTATGTAAGGGGGGGTGAGTCTAATGAGGCTGTTGAGGGTCTCATAGAAAAGCGAGGGATTTGGAGGTGAAGGAGCGTAAACCACAGCTAGTGTGATTGCTGGTGAGGACAAGCGGGTCGCCACTATTTCTATGCCGTTTATGGATGGAACTGTGATTTGATTGTACCTGAGAGAGCGGTGGCAGATTATGGCTATTCCGCCCCCAGGTTGCCCATTAGATCTGTCACGTCTGATGATGTCATAGCCAGGAATGGTTAAGGGAGTGTGAGGAGCGAGCCAGGATTCTGCAAGGAGGCAGATGTGAGCATTATGTTTGTTTAGGAAGAGACTGAGTTCTCCGATTTTGTTGGATGTGGAACCGGGGTTCCACAACAGGATGTTAGGTAGTTTGATCATGTTGAAGATTTAGGGTTGATCAAGAAGGATGAGAGACTGAATTAGCGCTTGGAATTGATCCGCTTTTGTTCTGCAGCGTTTCAGCTTTTCAAGAAGAGATTTGGCAGCGTTTAGGAGTTGGTCCAGATCACAAAGTTGGCCAATCTGTGAGAAAATGTCTTGGACTTCATTGAACTTATTGAGCTCTTTAAGCTCAGGTTCAAAGGTCCGAGAGTTGGGTTGTGGAGCAGCAGAGAGATGAGAGGGAGACGTCTTCAGGGGACCCCAGGGGAGTGCATCTTTGTAGAAGGAGGGTCTGAATGAGTTGTTAGGTGGTGCCTGGAATTTGAGGTTAGGTTTTAGCTTGTCTATGTGTAGTGTTTCAGGTATTAGTTGAAGTTGTGGAGAGGTTTTGAACCTCTTTTCGAGGTACCTGAGGAGAGAGGGGCATTCAGAATAGTTGGCAGTGTTTGGGCCACTGCAGTTTGCACATTTAGGAGTTTCATCTGGGGTTTTACGGCACTCATGAGTGTAATGGGCTTGTCCACACTTGACACAGAGAGGAGCAATATTACAGTTGGAAGACGAGTGGCAAAATGCTTGGCATCTGAAGGCACTGTGTGTAGGGTTTTTGTGAGAGGTATTTTTCTCAGTAGATTCTGGTGTAGAAAATGTGGTTTATCCTCCTTACGTCAGAGAGTTTGGTACCATGAGGGAGAGTAATTTTGTATGAGCAGAAACTGCGAGAAGATGTAGATGTACTAGCTTTTTTAGTAAGTGGAATGATGGCAGTAGGGAGGAGGCCATGGGAGGAATAATTCAGTGGTCAGCTCTTATCTGTCCAGTAGTGGTAGACCTTTTAGAACTACAGAGAATATTTTTTCATCGTTTGGGGTGTATGTATGGAATTGTTTGTTGCCCTGAATGAGTTTAGACTTCTTTGTTAGTTTTCTTTGTTTGGTTAGTCACCGTCTCAGACGCCATTACAGACGCCATTACTGGAACGATCGTGGCGTTCGCTTCGCCACGTGTCGGGGACGAGGTTTCCAACACTGAGAAGAATTTAGTATAGGATTCTGCGTCACTCACCGAAAAGTAATCTGTTAGATTAATGTTTGTTAGTTGAAGGAATAGTACATGGTCCTCCTTTATGATCGGAGAGGCTGACTGTGTGAGAGAGACTGAAGGAGAGTCATGGCTGATCTCGCCCTGAGGCACTTTGAGGGTCCGTGCTGCCGTTTGTGTTGTAATTTCCGGGGAAATTTCTACAGTTTGGACGTCATCAGGAATGTGCCGCCTAAGGTGTAGCGAACACGTGTACGAGAGAAATAAAGCCGGAGATAGCGGTGGCAAGCGGGAGAAAAAGAGTGAGAAGTTGGAATGAACAAGCACGCCGATGCAGGAATTTGGAGAAAGAAGTACTATGTACACTTAATACGCACTTTCACCGACTGGATACACCGAACTAGACGCTGTACAGAGCACCGAACTTTACGACCTGACTCGCACGAAGTCTGAGCGAGCAATGACCAGAAGTATATCTCTTGTTACTTTCGCAGCTCCTTATATACCCGCTAGTCGGAGTTCGCGCCTGCGTAATGTCTTATTTCTAATGGCGGTCTTATTATAATTGTAAATGAAAACGTAAGACATACGTTATGTCTGTGTTAAAATATAATCGAAACCTATAGTATATGATATAAAAATAAGGTATAAAAATATTAATTAGTATTAAGATAATAGAATAAGGTATTAGAAAGATACAAATATAGAGAGAGATGGTAATAGATAGAGAGAGATAGTAATGGATAGAGTGAGATAGAAATGGATAGAGTGAGAGGGGAGACTGTGGGTCATTACACAAGGGAAATCAAGCTCTCGTAACAGAGTCAAGTATATTAAAACGCACTGATAATATAGCAGTGTTTACCAAAACTCATTCCAACGCATACGATTGGATGGATAGTGGAGCTACCGAAGATATGTGCTTTGACGTCAATCAGTTCAAATCAATCAAGAATTTGGATGAGAAGAGGCAAGTGAGTGTAGGCAATGGAACACTAGTCGACGTAAAAGGAGTCGGTACAGTACAGGTACAAGCCTGGAATGGAAAAATTTGGATACAAACGGATCTAAATAATACATTGCTGGTACCAGACTTGGCAGTGAACTTGCTCTCCTTAAGTGCAACATTGGATAAAGGGTACGAAATGCATTCAGACAAAAACCAGTGTAAGCTGTTAGACAAAGCAGGTGCCATAAGAGCAATAGCTGAAAGGCAAAGTAACTTGTACAGAATGCAATTCAACATTGAAAGATAGTTCTCACAATGTAATACAGTGCAAAGCTTGGAAGAATGACACTGCAAGATGGCGCACATTCATTTTGACCAAGTCGGAAGAATCTTACAGCGGAATAGTATCGCTTTCGAAGATGAACAAAGTCCTTTCTGTGCAAAATGTCTAGCTGAGAAACAGCACAGGTTACTGTAAGTGATTCGAGGGCTACAAAATCATATGAATTGATACACGCTGATTTATGTGGACCGTTTGAGGTTCCCTCACTTGGTGAAGCAAAATATTTTCTTCTTTTGAAGGACTACTATTCTGGTTATAGGCAGGTTTACTTCTTGAAGAACAAGTCGGAAGTAAAAGAAAAGCTTGAGAATTTCATTCGTTAGCTAAAAATATAACTGGAAACAGGATAGTGACAATACGCACAGACACCGGAACAGAGTTTAACAACTCAGAAATCACACAACTGTTTGGAAGAAAAGGGATTTGCCATGAGAAAACTTGCGTCTACACTCCTGAATAAAATGGAAAAACGGAGAGGGAAATGCGAACTATCATAGAAGCAGTGAGGACAATGCTGCACAGCAAAGAGATAGGTAAAGCTCTTTGGGCAGAGGCAATGAATGCGGTAATATTCACAATAAACAGAGCAGGAAGTAGCCCACATAGGGATATGACACCTTTTCAATTGTGGCATAATAAAGACTGCAACATGCAAGTATTCAAAGAATTTGACGCAAAAGTAGGAATATATATTCCTAAGGAGAAAAGACGCAAACTAGATGCAAAGAGTCAAGATGGCATCTTCGTTGGGTATATCGAGGAAGTTAAAGGGTACAGAATTTATCTTCCACACAAAAATAGCGTAGAAATCTGTAGAGATGTTATCTTTATACCCGAGAAGAGAACAATGGAAGACAATAGAAAAGCTACAAATGAAAGGGCAATTACACTAGATCTATAAGATGAAGATGAGAATGAAGAGATAATCCAAAACGAAGATGCTCCAGAATTTGACAATTTCTCTGATATAATCAACGATGTGAATGAAGAAATAAACAACGAGGCAGTTGAAGAGGAGACCAACAAACCGGGCGATTACCTTGAAGATGTAAGTGTAGAATGTTAGACACGTTTAATTTTAAGCTTATTGTTAGGTATGGTAATTTACGACTGGGTCGCGTCGCGCGTTGAAGGACTGCAGGCCTGGCGAGGCGAACGGTGCAAGGCATTTTTCCTCAACGAGATGGGGCAATGTCGTTAAGTTTGGGAAACCTTCTTAAGAGGCCAAAAAGAACGCAAAGCGTAGGGCAGTTGATTGAAAACCTCGAAAGGAGGAACAACCACGTTGTATTGGGCGACATGCTACCATTTTTGTCGCGTTGTTTGTACAGTATCATTAGGTTATAAGTACATTTGCAGGTGTTTTATATTTCAAATATACTTAATTAATTCTAATTTTGATCGCACAGACACTTGTTTCCTATCATACCATCTAAATAAATCCCACACAAGTTATGTACAAGAGAAAAACAGCAGCACAAGACCTAGCAAAAGAGAAGTAAGAAGACCAGCTTGGATGAAAGACTACGATACAAGCACAGACTTGGTGTGCTTTTCCGTCAATGAAAATCCAATCACATATGAAGAGGCGACTTCAGGGACAAACAGCGGAAAATGGAAAGAAGCAATGGAGAAAGAACTAAAAGTACTGCATGAAAATAAAACGTGGGATGAAGTGCCATATCTAACTGGTAAGAAAGTAATAGACAGTAAATGGGTATTTAAATTAAAAAGTGAAAATGAGTTTAAAGCTCGGTTAGTAGCTCGCGGTTTTCAACAGGAGACTGATGATAGTTATGATATTTATGCTCCTGTAGCTAAATTAACTACTTTTAGAATTTTAATCGTCGCTGCGAATAAGTTAAGAAAACCTATTTACCAAATGGACGTTAGAAGCGCATTTCTTTATGGCGACATTACAGAAGAGGTTTTTATGGCCTTACCAGGAAAGACTGAAAATAACAGTGAGGTAGTGTGTAAGCTTAACAAATCTATTTATAGGTTAAAGAAATCGCCTAGATGTTGGAATACTAAATTTGATAAACTATTGAAAAAGGAAGGATTTACTAGATCAGAAAACGATCATTGCTTCTATTCAAAGTGTTCAAAAACAAGCAAGCTTTATATTTTGCTTTATGTCAACGACTTGTTGATTCTTGGTACTGATCTAAACGAAGTTCGGAAGTTAAAAGGAATTCTAAATAATAATTTTTATATGAAAGATTTAGGTATAATTAAACAATATTTAAGTATTAATGTCAATCAGAAATTGCAAGAAGGTCTTACTGAGTTAAGCCAAGAGGCTTACCTAAAGAAAGTTTTACAAAAGTTTGGGATGTACGATAGTAAACCTGTAAGTACACCGATAGATGTTAACAACCACTTAGAATATCTTAAAAACGACGTAAATAATCTAAGTGTACAGAAAATATGCAAACGAATTATCGGAAGTCTAATGTATGCAGTTCAAAGCACTAGGCCTAATCTTTGTGAAAGCGTAAATCTTTTTAGTAGATTTCAACATAAGGCGAATAGTAATTTATTAAAGGCTACGAAGAGAGTTTTGAGATACGTAAAGGGCTCGTTAAACTACAAATTAGTTTTTAAGCCAAACAATAATATTACTTTGTGCAACTTTGTAGATTCAGATTGGGGAGGAAATATCCAGGACAGAAAGTCGACAACTGGATTTGTATTTAAACTACTTGATTGTACAATATCCTGGTCAAGTAAAAAACAACAGTGAGTATCAATTTCATCGACAGAATCAGAATGCATAGCATTAAGTATGGCAGTTAGTGAAGCCTGTTGGTTAAGGAAAATTTTGAATGATTTTAAATTGTTCGATGGAGTTGATCCGGTCACATTATTTGAAGATAATCAAGCTACCATTAAAGTAGCGAATAATCCGGAGAATAATAAACGATTAAAACATATGGATATAACATTACATTTTATAAGCGAAAAGATCGAGAAAGGTGAGGTGAATATAGTGCACGTTAAAACAGAAAATCAACTGGCAGATGTATTCACTAAATCTCTGGCTAAAATCAAATTTGAGAAAGTTAGAAAAGGCTTAAAAGGCTATTGTGTTCAATTAAAACAATCAAAGCGTCTTGCGTGACTTTATTAATTTGAAGTTCGTTCCTGCTATGTATTAAAGATAAAATAATTTTATTGGGGGGTCGTGTGATAATAAGCAACAACATTATTATTAATTTTAGTTGGCAATGCCTAGTTAGTTTTTGTTTTGTAGAATTGGCTGACGCCGGTCAGTTCAGTGTGTGTGTCCCCCTCTATGTTGAGCAAGTATGGAGATTTTAATACGTGCTGTTATCGACTGTTTAATAATTGGCTTCTCGAATTCTCCTTTATTTTCACACCAATCCTGCGCAACCTAATTAACAATTTCATTTTAAAAAATATTGAGCAACTTAAAATATCGTAAAAAAATAACCTTGACAAAAAATCCTTTCTAAGGTTTCTCCTTAGAAATGTGTCCCTTAAAACAGTGCAACTTTATACTCACAAGTTTTTTCATACAACAATAAACAAAAGCAGATATTTAGGTGATCCCATTTAGCCGTGATACCTTGTATACCAGCGCTAGTGAAACCAGCATTGTGTTGCTACCGGTCAATGTCAGGGAACCAGGTAGCTGATATTTAAAACGAAGAAGGGCGAGTACACACGTGTGGCAGTCATACACCGAACACCGAAGTGAACGGGTCGGCTGTAGCAGATATCGAGTGGGACGTGTTGTTTTGAGTATTTTTCTGTATTTTGCTGTTTCTCTCATTGATGACAATCGGATTTTTGGCTTATAATTAGTCTGACTTGTTGAGTTTATTTGGACACCGACGTATTAAGTTTATTTTTTTATTCCTTTCGTAATAATGGAACCCACTCCAAAGCGATGTCGCGATGGGTCAGCTCCTCGAGATGAGCCAGGAGAAACCCCAATGGATTTTGCTATGTATACTGTTAGGATCGTTAAGGGAGATCTAACCTCAATCTGGATTGAGTGAGAAGGTAGGTTAGACCAAAAGAAATCGTACGCTTATAATTCCTTTTGTCTGTCCTGAAAAGGACAGACGTTTATTAAACTCAAAGTTTTGTCCAGGGGGCTGAAGGGGACTGAAGTGCTGTCCTTAGCCTCCCGGTCGAACGGGCCGACAGCTGTCCTAACATCTCTGACGCCTAGAACAAAAATCGGCGCAACCGCACCGTCTAAGTACGAATAACTCACACTATAATCGTCTCACCTGTCTCCAGGCTACGAGCAGTCGTGTCTTTTTGGAAGAGAGACGCAATACATCGCTGCGTAGCGCAAGGTAGATTAGTAAACTGTATTACCGACAGTTCTTCTCACAATCAGTGAAGCATCTGTCGGCTGGCGAGCGTATAGAGACGAGATAGCCTCTTCTCTGCACTCAATACTCTGTTTGGCGGATTACCTCGAACGAAGCGTAGTGAGAACTGTGCTTCACGATCAGGGAGAACCACGTTTACTAACTGGATTAGTCCCGGTGGCTGATAACGGCGGCCTATCTCACTTATGCCCTACAATACAGCGTCTACTCCACACATGTGCATTCATTCGTCATACGGGAGTTTTTAGTGAACGTGAGAGTAGAGCCTGTACTGAGGAGCGTAAACCTGCCTCACGTTTAACTATACGTGGCACTGCCAACCAGTTGGCATCCAAGGAGTGGTCTCTGCTGCTGCAAAACCGAATACCAACCGCCAGGAATCAAAGTAATTTATTAATTTCAATAGGTTTTTTCAGGCTTGCCACGAAAAGTATCTCTCTAGAACACGATGTGCTTCGTCTGGGGCACATAGAATGTGTGTGGTTCACCCAGAACAAAATGCGCAGATCGCTTGAAACAGAGATGTCAGTGTTTCGGCTAAGAGTCCTCGAGTGTTTTGGTAGCCAAAGAGCACTCACTGAAGTGTACTATGTAGCGGATATTCGCTGACTGATTGCTGAAAGATCGGTAAGTGTCTCCGCATAAATGCAAAGCACTAATTAGCCGTTATGCGGCGCTCGCTCTCTTCTAATGTCTCTATCTCTATTCTATTACATGTTCTCTCTCTCCCTCTCCCTCTCCCTCTCCCTCTCCCTCTCCCTCTCCCTCTCTCTCTCTCTCTCTCTCTCTCTCTCTCTCTCTCTCTCTCTCTCTCTCTCTCAGACCCTGTCGTCCTTACTTGACGTCAAGGCTGAAATTCGAACAGCTGATACAGGTCATTCACCCGATCGACTTTAACTGAAATAACCGAAAAGAGTCATACGTCCTTTTTGCCGTGTCTGTTATGAGCGCAACGTAATCTACTATCGAGGACACTTTCAATAGATCACGTATACTAACCGACAACAGTTTTCGCGGAAGAGACAAAGGCTCGATA
The DNA here is from genome assembly GCF_051401765.1 of Calliopsis andreniformis. Taxonomy (NCBI): domain Eukaryota; kingdom Metazoa; phylum Arthropoda; class Insecta; order Hymenoptera; family Andrenidae; genus Calliopsis; species Calliopsis andreniformis. The sequence continues at coordinate 728,316 of NC_135063.1, forward strand.
TAACTCCACTTTTAAACATATATATACCCTTGTTTTTGGAATAAAAAATGCAATTTTTGTCATATGAACAATCATTGTATCTTGTCAAATAAATATAACCAATTCACATTTATTTTCAACATTATTTAATATTTTTTATTAACGTTAGAATTTTGTTTTAATACGTCCAAAACCATACATTTTCTATTAACAAAGTGCTTATTACCTCTAACTGTTATCGAGGTCGCTGTTAAGCGATCAAATTTTAAAGAGAGATTTCACCTCTTAAATTTGAGTTACCGCAGTTAAAAAAAGACTTCAAACCTGCAGAGTTTCATTCAAATAAGAACCAGATCGTTTGCGGCCTTTCTTTATGTGAGTAGTAAATATCAATAGAAGATCAGGTACAAGGATGGAATATACCAGTATGTTAATGAAGAAGAAACGTGTAAAGTATGCAACAATGGAATACCTGAATTTATAGACTACGTTATAAAAGAATGTCCAATCTACAACAAATTTGGGCCGTTAGTACATAAAGGTACGAATACACCACATATCTTGACAGCCAATGTAATGACAGCTAATGTAGACGCCGTCTTCTAAACAATAACGAAGAAACAAACTTAATTTTTTAGGAACTATGAGTTGACTGTCCATGTCAAAATAAAACGAAAATCAGAAGTACTTGTTAAATAATGAATGTCTAGTCCTAAGGACTGTATTGAAACTCATACTAATCTCCAGACATATAAGAGCGTCGTAAAAACTAAATATTAATTTGCGAACCCGTAAACCATCAGACCGATACCCCCAGTTACTTTTGATTACTTTACGACTATTACCCTCGACCTCGCGTACCGCGCCATCCGGACACCAGATGTGACGAACCGTTCTAAAGGAACAATACCCCTCATAAAACATTGAAAAAAGAAATTGTTGCTACCAAAACCCCCACTTTACCGTAGTTCTTAGGCCAACCTACTCAGAAAGACGACGATAAATCGACGTACAGTTCACCCACCACCAACGTTTCCAGCCCCCAAAAAAGTTTCATAAAAACCCGAACACAGCCGGAGCGACAGAACTTTGTAAAAAAGACACTCGTGAATAACCAATACTCGAACTCGGAACTTGATCTGTAGAATTGTGATTATTAAACTGTTGTAATTTTGTTAACTAATCGATTTGTTCAATTCGACCTGCCAATTTCAACGAGGATTGCATTAGACGATCGATGCAATCCAGCGACCCGTGCATCGTCACGAGCAAGTGTATTGGGCCTTACGACCCCGATAGATTCATAAAGAAGAATTGCGGTGCATAAGGGACACAACAATGAACCTTTGGAGTTTCGAATTGACAGGAATCAAGAAAAAACATATTGATTCGTTCCTGGATTTCCGGCTAGCTATCACGCCATTGTTTATTAAAATTTTTAAATGTCCGTACTTTGTACTCTGAACATCCACGTTTTACGAAAAAATCGATCAACATCTATTGTCAACGTATTTTTAAGAGAGTTTGAGATGGATGATCGAACGACGATGGACCTTTAAGTAATTTATGATAGGGTCTTAGTCTGCACGTAATTGAATGGGGGTGCAGGAGACTAAACAGTTCTGTTGGCGACCGACAGCTGATGGCTAAGTTGGGCCTCCCAGTTATCGAGTGTCGTGTGACTATTTGGAAGAAGAGTGAGTGCTTAAAGAAGGCAAGCAGCTGGACGCCGTATTGCCAAAGAATAAGAATATTGTTCCTAAAGAATCTGGCCACGGAGTGGGGAAGGCTATGCCCTTTGAAAAGAGGATTGTGATGAACCCCACGATACTTACCCCAGAACCTTGTGTAAGGAACGGGCTTTCGGGTATTTTTCTAACATCAGAAGTGGGATATGATATCTTCGCGTCTGTGCGGTTATCCTTAAACATTTGAGCGACAAGTCGTCTTATATTCCAAGTTTATCATGAAATCCACCGGTGAAACCGCGAGTACATCGGAAAGTGGTGTTTCTGCTCTTGACGAATTCGCTCGTCAAGTTGTTGAACAAATAGCTGCGAGTGCTACCAATGCGGGGAACAGTGTACTGTGGAACAGTGTAGTGATTTGGGACTGGACGCGAAAACGTGGTGCAACATAGTTGAGCAAATTACTCATGAACACACTGAACAGCAGCGTCTTTCTCTCACGACTCATGCATTGAGGGAGTAATTGGAGAAAATTCTGCGAAGTTTTGTGTGATGTTTTTGTATGACAAAAGAATTTGCATGAAAGACTCTTGCAAGCGGTGACATATTCCAGTGATGCTGCGACGACTTATGTCGAATATGCACGCATGAAGTTGCTGTATCGACAGCAAACCCGTATTGTCTTTAAAACAGTGGAATCAATTGAGTTTATAATAGGAGCAGTAACTGATTAGAATGTACGTCAAGCTCTGCACAACACTCGTTTCAAAGAAACCTCGCAATTGATTGCTGGGTTAACACAATTTATGAAACCTGAAAAGGAAAAGAAGAAGGAAGAAGAATTTAAAGAGCGACACCACAAACCTCGGTTCGCGAAGAAACGTTGCTATACGTGCGACAGCGTCGACCACTTACAAATGGACTGTCCTAAAAGATCAAAACGCGATTCAAAGGGTGTTGAGAGTCCAAGTAGAAGGAGGACAGATTCAAAGGGTGTTGAGAGTCCAAGTAGAAGGAGGACAGATTCAAAGGATGACAGGAAGAGGTCAGCTACAACTTGTGGCTTTTGTTCGAAGCGGAGCCATGAGGAGACACATTATTGGGCAAAGCAGCGGACTCAAATAAAATCTCAAAAACAAAAGAAATCGCAAGCGAATCTCTGTCATTTGGAAAATCAGAAGACTACGCCTATTCTAATTAAAGATACTCTTGTGCATTGCCTATTGGATAGTGGAGCTAATTGCTCCTTGATTAAAGAGTCGGTGGTTAGTCGATTGTGTTCCAAAGTGATTCTTCATTTTGTTTCGGTACGCAGATTAGGACATTCTTGTGTATGCACAGTCGGACGTACTTGTGTCGTCGTACAGACAGAAAATGTTGCTGTAGAACTTGAGTTCTTTGTGGTGAAAGACAATGACATGGTGTATGATGCGGTGATTGGTACGAATGTACTAAAACACAGATTTACAGATGGTTACCGATGGTAATGGGAGTAGATTGGTACGAGTGGACCTTTGTGAGGACCAACAATCATCCATACCCCATTGCAACGTAGCTGAGATCTACTGCGAAAAAGGTCGTGGACCACTGGGGTACCTTTTGGACAAGTACCAGCACATGATTGAGTCGAATGATTCGAGCCGATGCGTAACTACGGAAAAATTGCGTATTGTAACGAAGGAGGATAAGGTAGTAAACTATTATCCGTATCATTTGTCGCATACACAGAGAAAGAAGGTACGTACGATAGTCGATGAATTTTTGTGTAAGAATATAATATAGGAGAGCGTGTCATCATCCTCCAGCCCTATTATTCTGGTAAAGAAAAAGAACGGTCAGGATCGAATGTGTGTTGATTATCGAGCGTTAAATCGAATCGCGAATTTATGATCAATTGGATCTTTTGGAAAAAAGTAAATATTTTACCACCTTAGATATGGCGTCGGGATTTCACCAAATTCCGGTGGCAGATGATTTTATCGAAAAGACCGCACTTGTTACTCCTGACGGGCATTATGAGTATTTGAAGATGCCTTTTGGGCTGTGCAACGCTCCGACTGAATTTCGACATGTAATAAATAAAGCATTAGGCAACCTGAGAAACACCATAGTTCTTGTGTATATTGATGATTTGTTAATACCTTCTCGGACGATTGACGAGGGGTTAGAGAATTTTGAGACTGTTCTAGAGGCTTTCTCAGTAGCAGGTTTCGTTCTGAATATAGAGTAATGTAAATTTTTCCAGAAAACTATCGAGTATTTAGGCCGAGAGATATTGGCAGACGATATCCAACCCAGAAAGGAAAAGATAAAAACTCTTGTTGATTCACCTATTCCAACCAACGTTACGCAAGTGAAACAATTTGTTGGACTAGCCACTTATTTCCGCAAGTTTGTTCTAGAATTCGCTTTGAGAATGGCATGCGTTACGAAATTGCTTAAGACAAGTCAGCCGTGGTCCTGAGGACCTGAACGAGATGCCGCTCGACAATATGTTATTGACCAACTCTGCTCGCAACTCACATTAGCAATTTTCGAACCTACTCGAGAGACCAAACTGCACACAGATGCAAGCTCGATAGGGTATGGGGCAATATTGTTTCAAAAGGTTGATGAACATTTCCGCGTAATCGCTTATTTCAGTCGTCGCACGACTCCAGAAGAATCGCGGTACCACTCATACGAGCTGGAAACCTTAGCCATTGTTAATGCTCTTAAATATTTTCGTGTCTATCTTCTAGACATTAAATTTAAACTTGTTACCGATTGTAATGCAATGAAGGCCTCTAGCACCAAAAAGGATTTACTACCACGAATTGCACGGTGATATATCGGGTATATCTGCAAGATTTTTCATTCGAACTTGAGTATAGAAAGGGGAAACAAATTGAGCATGTTGACTTTCTGAGCAGAAATCCTGCAAAAGATTATCGTGTTAATGTGATTTGCGAAGGGTCTTGGTTAGAAGTGGCACAGAGGAACGATGAGGAGACGCAAGCGATAATAAAACGTGTTCGCGCGAATGAATCCATAATTAGTGATTATGATATGCGACAGAATGTTTTGTGTCGGAAAATACGGAAAGATAATGGACGTATTATATACCGAAATTATGTGTCGAAAGGTAGTAGGATCGGTTTACTACGATTATATCACGATGAGAATTGTGACGTAGGTTTTGATAAGACATATGATAAAATTGCCCAATGATATTGTTTTCCGCGTATGTGACGTTTTGTAAAGAAATATGTAGACCATTGTATCACGTGTACAGTTGCAAAGCGACAATCGGACCCTAAACAAGGATTATTGTCTTCTATTAGTAAAACTCCTGTACCGTTCGACACCATCCATGGTGACTGTGTGGGTCCTTTCGAAGAATCTAAGGGTGGATATAAACATATATTGATTCTTGTTGATGAATTTACTAAATACGTGCAACTCATTCCTTTAAAATCTTTAACTGGAACTGAAATTTTGCAAGTATTTCGAGAACAACTTACGCTGTTTGGTATTCTGCGGCAGATAGTTCTTGACCGTGCTACAAACTTCACTTTTAAATCTCTAAAAGCCTTTTTTGACGAACACGGGGTTCAGCTACATCTTATAGCCACAGGTGCGTCGAGGGCAAACGGACAGGCTGAACGATATGTATTAACGGTCGTAAATTTATTAACAGTCGAAGTATCAAAAGAAACTGACTAGCCAAATAAATTAGCTAAAATTCAATTATCTTTAAATACTACTGTTCAGAAATCAACAGGATTCTCTCCTATGCGATTATTATTTGGGTTGGAACGTAGTGTGGATAATGCAGTCTTAGCTGAAAGAGGACTACCGGATACTAGTGACGAAATAGATTTAAATAGAGACAGAGCTCTTACGACAGAACGTTTATTGAAGAATGTGGATTCACACGATGTAAATTTTAATAAAAAACGTAGAAATAATATAATATACAAGGTAGGAGATACAGTATTCGTTCGACCAGCCGACATTCGACGAGCGAAACTAGACCCAAAATTCGTAGGTCTGTTTATTATAGAAAAAATATTAGAAAAATATCGCTTTAAAATAGTGGGAAAAAGCAGAATAGTACAGACGGTACCAAAAGATCGGTTGCGTACTTAGAAGAGTAAGTGGGCTGGCGATATTAGTTCGGTAAGCGAGGATGAACCGTGTTAGCGGGTGAATGAGTATATTCGTGTAAGTACATACCACTAGAATGGGCGAGCGTATGTCATAATTACATTGTTATTATTTTTATTTTTTTATTATTATTTTTGCACTACTCTGTTTAATAAATATTCCTTTGGCTAACTCAAATCTCTTAGAGTATGAGATTCTATTGTCGTCATTGCATGATAAGTACAATCCTTATTGTCTGTTATAAAATTGTGTTCTAAATTAATCACACCACCAGGGTATTCATTGGTACGGAGTTGTGAAGATTACAATGCCTGTGGAGACATAAGATTTAGATCGGCTGTCTTTACAGTATAGTGTTAGGCAGTAGCTGCAACAGGGTACGCACAGATACGGAGTTGTGGAAGCTACGATGCATATAACAAGACAGGGCCTTTATTTGGCTGCCTCTGTTGATTGTGTTTGGTGGTAGCTTCAGCAGGGCGCACGGGAGACGCTGGACTGTTGTTGCGGCAACACCTGAGACACTGTGTGAGGTGAGGCCATTGGGTGCTTAGTGAATGTGTGTAATGATAGCGTTAAGAACACAAATGGGGTGTTGAACTGTTTCAACACTGTTTGACAACGCGTGAGATCTTTTGAACATAAGGATTTGATAGCTGTCCTTTGTTGAAAATGATCGTGGTGGGTAAATTAGTTTTGACTTTACCGAACTTTGAGATCATTAAATTTATGATTGCCAGATGCTTCCAGAGAGCGTGAAGCAGGTTAGATTGACCATGTTAGCGTCAACGTATTTTTAAGAGAGTTTGAGACGGATGATCGAACGACGATGGACCTTTAAGTAATTTATGATAGGGTCTTAGTCTGCACGTAATTGAATGGGGGTGCAGGAGACTAAACAGTTCTGTTGGCGACCGACAGCTGATGGCTAAGTTGGGCCTCCTAGTTATCGAGTGTCGTGTGACTATTTGGAAGAAGAGTGGGTGCTTAGAGAAGGCAAGCAGCTAGACACCGTATTGCCAAAGAATAAGAATATTGTTTCTAAAGGATCTGGCCACGGAGTGGGGAAGGCTATGCCTTTTGGTAAGAGTACTGTGATAAATCCCACGGCACTTACCCCAGAACCTTGTGCAAGGAACGGACTTTCGGATATTATTCTAACATATATGACAAATAAACAAAAATATCATTTGTCAATATTTTTTTTTAAACAGTAAGTATTTTTAAAAACTATTTGTGTACAGTATTATCCAGATATAAATTCACGATTCGTGGGAAAGGGCAAATCTACATTAAGAGCTGAATACTATTCCATTATCCATAATCAATTTTGTTATAACAAAGGCGCTGCCAAAATTTGTGGCTGTTTTATTTATTATTCTTTTATTAGTTATTTACTGATTACAGCATTATTTCGATACGAGTCCGATTTCCAATTTATGATACGAGTCCGTTCGTATCTTCACGACCTTAATAGTTTGCCTCGACAACAACTGCAGGCTATATTTTTATACAGATTGTTCTATAAAGGTTTGTATATTGAAATGCAATGTTACGAGATTAGACGCGAACAACGCGAGAGGCCGATGAGAATAGATTAATTGTTACAACGAATGAAACTGATGCGAGATCAATTAGCCGTTGGGAGTGTAAACGAGGATGAACCCTGACGTAAAATCAGGGAGCCTCTGAGGATGGATGTGCTTGCGGACGGAACTAACCTGTGATCAGTGAGCCGCAAAAGTGTGAGTTTCCTGAACGCCCCAAATACGAAATCAGGGAGTCACTAGGATTAGTTTCACAGACGAATTCAAATTAAATTGAGGTGCTGTTAATGAGGTTGGCAAGTCTAAACAGACGAACCTGATGCAAAATCAGGGTGCTGTAAGGAGGTTGGATAACATACAAACGAATCTGGTGTTACAGGTAGCTGTAGGATGCAGACGAATTTGATATAAAATCAAATAGCTGCTACATAGTTTAACTTTCGTGGATAAATTTGAATAAGTCCAGGAACCACTAGGATGGATACAGTTGTCTTTGGAAGCGTGGGCATGCGGACAAATCTGATGTGCAATCAGAGAGCAACAGAAAATGTTAATAAGTATCGTAACTTGTTAATTATTAATTGATACAACTCGTGTGGCTAGTATCGTGGGGGATCTGTCAATTTCGAATGGGATCGCTTAAGGTAACTGTAGGTTTCAAAACAATCTAGTCAAATTACAATAAATATTTCAGTATATTCTAAAATCAGTCTTTACGTACAAGTGTAAAGTGCAGTATTGCGTAAAGTGTATGATTGTAAAGCTCGGTGTTAACGCACTGACCATGCGGGGATTTACAGAACGGTCGTAGAAATTGCCAGATAGAATTTATGCCGACTTGCGAATTCTATGAGGTTAAACTGTAGACTCGAAAGGGAACTTTCGTCCGACCTAACTAACAAAAAAAGTTCGGTGAGTGTTAATCGCCAATTTTAATGAAACTTTGTACAATTATTCTATGGTCTTACCTAAGAATTTTGCCGTACAAAGTAGCTGCCTATACGCACCTTTAAGGCAGAAACTACCCCTTTAATCCAAGTCGCCCTTTTCATTTCGGTGCTCATAGCTCACAAAGTATAAGGGCTATAAAAAAATGTCGCATACAAAAATTTTACTATTTTTCAAGACCTATAAGATGGTTTTAAAAAAATTTTGAAAAAACGAATTGTTTATAAAAATTCAATTTTATCTCCGTTATTTTTCAAAATTTTTTTAAAACCATCTTATAGGTCTTGAAAAATAGTAAAATTTTTATATGCGACATTTTCTTATAGCCCTTATACTTTGTGAGCTATGAGCACCGAAATGAAAAGGGCGACTTGGATTAAAGGGGTAGTTTCTGCCTTAAAGGTGCGTATAGGCAGCTACTTTGTACGGCAAAATTCTTAAGTAGGACTATAGAATAATTGTACAAAGTTTCATTAAAATCTGTGATTAGCACTCACCGAACTTCCCTTGTGAGTAGCAACCAACTCTGACGAACTTGACTGTCAACATGACGATACTGTTCTGAACCCGTTAGGGCTAAAATCTCGGGGTTTATATAGGCCGAAAAATGAGTGGGAGATTCGTTAGAATTTTCCTTATATGAAAATTACAGCATTGTGGTTGCTACTCAGCTGCTCGGAGTCGCGCTTCCATTAAGACGAAAACAAGAGTCTTAAAGCGTTTCCTTTTAACAGGCAGAGACTCAAATATTTGGAAGAGTAACGGAAAATATTTTTCTTACGTAACAGCAAACTAAAATTCAAACGTAAACAGTTTTACGTAACACTCTGTGTATTATTTGAATCTATTGATAGTTTCTTTCACTTTGCGGTATTTTCGATCCGTATTCAAATTTTAAATGAACGAGAAACATTTTCTGTTGAGAATAATGGTAATGTTTTTACCTGATAGTGATAGTGGTGCACGTGAGAGCGTGAGAGATGAAGGAGAGAGAGGGAAATATTACGGCAATATGGCGAACTGTACGAACACAGTGAGATGCACGTTCATAGTGATCAAAGTTATATATATATTTGTTTTCTTATATTTTAATCATATATAAAATAGATATAAGTGTTCTAAAGGAGAAATGCCCTGTTTTTATTCTATAACCTCAAAATAACATTTGCCGATTTCAATTATTCTATTAATTCACCTATCTCTCTGCCTCACTCCCGTTTTCCCTTCCAGAAATGTAATATACATATAGTGTAGCATAGTATGGTGTGAATGTTTTAAGTGAACACTTGCAGAGGACTCAATCGGGGCACATATGTATGTGTGCACGCTGTAAATGATAGTGAAAAACAAATTTGTAAAAAAGGACATTTACTCTTACCGCATAACAATCCAATACATCTAATTTTAAGGTTTTTTTATATTTTATTGAACGAACGGGTTTTTTGATGTCATACAATATTTTGTCTTAAATCTTCCATAAAATTTTGTGAGAGAGCTACTGTTGCCTTTCACTTTCTTTTATTTAAAACTGTTGTTTTTCTTGTCATCATTGTGCCATCAATTTAAATATTAAACAAGTCGCACTGTCTAGATATGTACGGCACTGGCACCACCTGCTTTTTATCCAGCCAACGCGCACCAATAGACCTGCGTCACGTTTACTTTACACGTTTTTTTAACAGTATCTCAGAAACGAAGCCTCGAACCCCATTTCGTTATACTTGATATCCGTTTTATTTTGACATGTGGAGTTTCTCCTCTTAAACATTTTATATTAAAAATTCTTAAATCCTAGAAAATTTCTCTACCACATTTCCCGGTAAAAATACATATCCAGACTCTAATTACAAAAAAACTTACGAATTCCTGGATACTGAATTACATTTAATTAGTCAGCAAAGAAGAAAACGTCAGAAAGTTTGCGCAGTTATTAGAACGGATAAAAACGTACTGTTAGGTGGATTCGATAATGATATCGATTACAATTCCGATGACGGTCGCCCTTCGGTTGTATTCCCTCGTGTCCGTAAAAAATCGATACCACCCGCTTTATTTATATCCCACTGAGTTCCCTCGCGAGGACATACCAGTGATGAAATCGTAAGAAATCGAGGGAGAATGAAGAAAGATACTGTGTCAGAATGTTGTGCAATCTGACGCTTCTAAACGCTTTTATTTCTCTTCACCTGGCAAGAGACCCTTTGTCGCGCGGCCAGACACTGTTGACACACACGACTGCTTTATTACTTTAACTTCGCTGATGTAAGATCAGATCGTGGCACCAATTTTCGTTTTCACGCCCACGTACCGAAGTTTAAACATTGCTTTAGCTTCAGACACATATCTAGATTTTATGTGACAACACTGCCAACTATATGCAAGTTTTATCTGCGTCTCATTTGCATAGTTATTTACCTTTGATATCCCGGATAATTTACTAAAATACAACGTCTCACATGACTTCCTTCCGAACTACTTAAAATAATTAGGAAATTGCTGGTTATTTTTTGATGGAAAACCGTATGAAAAGTGAGAGAATGTAGTAATGCATGCGGAAGGTTTCAAATGTTTTGAGAAGTATGTTATTGAAGATTCTGCTTTTAAACAAGTGAATTGATTACATTTCAGTAGACTGATGTAAACACGTTCACGAATCAGTTACTCTACTATTTGAACAAACAAATACTTTTTCTTTGAATTATTTGAATAATTGGCTGATAAATTAAATAAACTCTTATTTTCTTTTGTACTTACATAAATGTTACCTGATACAATGTCTTTAATAATATTCAATTCTATTACATTTGAATTAACTAAAATGAGAACTTATTTGAAAATGATTTATGAAAGTTTGACATCAAGTAATTTTTCATGATCATTTTTATCGTAAAAATAATAAATAAATCAAACAGACTTTCATCTTCATTTTAAATAAAATTTGATTTGATTGAACCTTCCGTAAAAATTGTATAATAAGGTAGAAAAACTAAATTTTGAATACCACGTACCATATTACTGAATATTGAAGTGATATTTTTTAAGCAATTTTCACAACCCTATTAGAAGCCTAACATTCTACACACGGAACTCATTCACAAATCTATTAAGGTCGATATGCTATTGCTTAACCTAAAAGTATTTAATGTATGCTTCTATTATAATGTTTTTATTTAGTCGATGAAAGTAAGATCCTGACAATGTGATCTATTACTCTTAAGAAGGACTATCTACAAATTTTTATTTCAATGTGCATATAATATTTCAATATTTACTCTGGCGGTCGCCAGATGGTTATGACTAGATTTCATGGTTTCTCGATTGACATAAGGCTGTTACATAGATATAGATAATCTGACGTCTAATTGTAAGCGTATCTAATGCAAGGTCTACTAGATAAAACCTTACTAATGAATTCAGCTAGTAGATCTGGAACACAACATTTGTCATTGATACATTCTTGAATATACATATGTATATATTAACATTAAAGACTGACTAATTGGAGAAAAATTTTTCTAACCAGACGAATTATCTTTCAAAAGAAGTATCATCTACAATCAAATACACACATAAGTTCATATTAATGTTTTCTTGACCAATAAATGACATAAGGCGATAAAAAAACGGTCTCCTTTACCTAAAAAGGACATTTTAAGATTAAAAGATTAACAGCTTACATTCTCAAAAGTATTAAAGATCTAACACCAAGAATATGGTTAAATTAATTATTTGAACACATTTTTTCTAATCTAATATTTTTATCCGAATAATAATTATTTATCATAAACGAATTATTTTATTTACTTATTCGAATAATTCATCGTTAGTTATTCTAGGAACAATTACAATATTATTCAAATATGTAGATAATAATACAAATAATCACACTTCCCTAAATATTTTACTGAAACTGTTAGTAATAAATATTTATTTAGAATAATTATCCAATTTCGTTTAAATAACTGTTGGCAATCTAAAAGTTATTCAAATAAATTCACATTTAATTAAAAAATTATTTTCACGCGAAAGATATATGTTTATTTGTTCTTCTTTTACTGACTGTTTATCATTCAAATAAAATTATGCTTGTCTTAAAGAAAAATACAATATACAAAATTGATATCGTGAATAATACAATTTTCATTGAATATTTTTAATTCTTTTTAATTACGTTTAAATATCTAATTCTGTAATTATAGCCTACAAACTATTAACTATTTCTTAATATTAACAAATCGTTAATATTTTTAATATTAATATTAATATAATGTTAAAATGTAACCCTTGACTATTAACACGAAGTTTGGCAGATTCCCCGTGATATATTTTTATTATTACTGTCATTTAAATGTCAAAGACTTTATAATGAAAGATGGAAGTATAATATGTTGTACTTCGAATTCATATTCAAATTAACATCATATTAATTTTAACAATATTTAATCAATAGATTTTAATCAATGCCTTTGTACCTTAAAATTGGGTGTCCTATTGTCTGTATTTCGAAAGAAGATCCCTGATAGTCGGGGCCTCTAATTTGCGGTGTTGCCGCTTTCCTGACTTGTGAGTGATATTAAGGGCACGCGCCCTTTTCAATGAGTCCGAACCTAACCAATTACTTACGACTGCTTAGTTGTGAAATCTGACCTACTCTCTATCTTTGTATAACGTCTATCATTTTCTGTTTTCTGCAAGCACCCCCAACGTTCTTTCTATGGCCACTAAGAAAAGTGTCGAATTCTATTGGTAATTTAGGAAGGCTCGTGTCCCATGCAAGAAACGCTGGATAACTCGAATGTCTTTTCATGAGACAATTCAAGTTATGCTATTCTGTGCAATGGAAATACATATACTGCAAATATTTGTATGTAACAGTCACTTAAATAATGCTTAAGAATTAAATTAATATAAGTAATACACCATAGTGGTGTGGTATCATCTTGTTTCAGAAATAAAAAAGAAACTACAGCTAGTAAATAGTAAATCGGAAGATAATATGGAAGTAAAGGAATCCCTGCGATAGGATGAAACTGTAAACTGTACAGATTTAAATAACTGTTACATAAAATAAATGTATTTTTATCGCATACAATAGTATAATATGCACTAGAATCATTTTGAGTGCATATAATATTGCATCCTGATCATAATTCCTTGCATTTGACGAAAAAGTGACTAATAGTCAGAATTCAAATTTCATAAAAGTGAAATAGTCGATTTCACACAATTGCCATTACATTGCGTTATATGCAGATAAAGAAATCTATTATTTTATCGAGTCTGTGAGACAGACGAACTTGCTCTTAAAGACAAAAAGAGATATGCGACCATCTACACAATCTGACAACGTTGCTGGAAATACGGATCTGGCGTTTGAGCCCCTTCCGAGCTGAGCGCCGGTCGCTTGGCACGCCTCAGGGATTTTCTTTCGAAATACATACAGACAATAGTTAAGTATTAATTTATGCATATTAATTATTGAAAATTATCAATGTCCCTTCTAGAATGGGTTTACTCAATGCTGTTTCTATTCACTTTTATCCTACGATGTAACTTGATTTCTGTATTCAATAGATTTATTTTACGAATCACCAATGTTATAGTTACTACATTTACTATCATATTCGTTAATGGAATCATTCATTTGAAATATCTGAAAGATTATGCATTATCGTGTTTGTAATGCCGCTTTCAAATAGAAATACTTACCTATAACTAGATTAATCATAAGACGTCAAAATATAAACTTAGCAATGACAGTAAAAATTATCGATAATATATATTAGAGAAGTCCATACTTTTAGTATAGAATAATTTGATAATTTTATAATTTAAGGTAATAAATATGCTTACTACAGAAAACTGTTATTTGTTATTTTGATCATTACTTGAAATAATCAAATTATTTGGAAAATAAATGATTTGAAAGTAATTTATTTGTCAAATATACAGGGTATAACATGTATTCGTTTCAATATTTCAATGGATTATAGGGTATCCCAATTTGAACCCAAAATGTATATATCCTATAATACAGTGTCCGCTCTGCTTTTATTTTGCAATAATAATTCCTTAAAATTAGCATCATATTTTAAAACAAAGAGTAGCTCACGTATATCGGAAAGCCAAACACATTGAAAGAGTCCGTTGACCTATAGAATTCGGTTGTTTGAGAAGGTTGTGTTTGTTGCCCTTAACACGTGTTAAAACTCTCATAAAATAAGTTCTTCGATAGGATTCCTACTGTAAATGGTCTTCGATCTGTCCATCACTGGGTCATCATCAACAACTCACTGCCGGTAATGTTTTAGCATTGACTAAGTATACGAATATACCTTACATGCGATGTATTTTTCTGCCCCACGAAACAGAGCTCTAAAGCCCCGTTATCACTTTCGTGTCACCGTCGACGTTATCGATTTAGTCAGAAATTTTAGCTTTTTTCGCCATTTTAAACGTAAACTACTTTGAACCTTAAGATTACTTTTAAAAAATAGATTATACAACATACTGTATTAATACATTTCGATAAATAACTAATTGCTTGCTTCGAGAAATGTTTAATACAAAAATTATGCAAACGTAACTGTGATAACTATACTTTTCATGAAACTACTAGTAACAATAAAAAAACGGTAGGAACAACATTTAAATTTTTTGTACAAAAAAGTTATATAGTAATTCCAAGCATAACAAGTATTTAAACAATTTTCTTATACATATTTAACAGAATTATCGTTTCATTTAATGATTAATCTTAGCTTCAACCTTACTTACTCTTACTTAGTTTCATTAACTTAATACAAATATAAATAAAGTAAAAAATGTTGTATTATCCTTTCAAACATTAAACAAAACAGGAAAACTTCAAACGTTTGGCTGAAACAGAATCTGCCCATAACTTGACACTTATAGCTTAACATGAAAAATGTAACCTTATGTTTAAACAAACAGAATTGGCCTTTAAAACTGTGAAGCGTTATTGCTATCTTCCTCTTTAGAACTAACGTATTTAGAACCCTTGATGCGAGTCGTTCAAGAAGTTCGACCTGAATTCTTAGTGACCTCAGTTCAGGTTCATAAAAAAAGGTCTCCTTCATCCCATTTCAGAAGAATTTCTGTGAAGATATCGTGACCAACAAAGTCTAACTTTCACTGTACGGATACAAATTAGAGGTTAAAGGAAAAAGGTGAATAAGTATAAACTACTTCATTCCAAAATAAGTGATTACTGATATGTTCGACCTTTTGATGCCGTACCAATATCGGGTTGGAAAGGTTAATACTGCTACCGTGCTGTTCTCATACATGGTCATATTTCTGTACACTCGCCATGGCGATCGCCCATACGTGCCAGACACATCATTTTATACACTTACAAATTTTTCTTTAATTGTTGCAATATGTAAAAATAAAAAGCACGCTACGAGCTCGGAGTAGCTAGGAGAGCATGGATACTAACTTCGAATGCAGTTTCTTGACCTGCTTAAGGGAAAAGGAATACCCCTAAGACGAAGATAGCACTAGACCTTAATAATCGAAATTATGAACTTCTACATTCCTTATTCGATATCGACTCAAATAACACCAATTGATTCCATATGTTCTTTCGATGAAAATGATATGTATCTGCAACATTACAAAATCTTCCAACTCTTAGTTTATCGTGTACATAAACGTATTAACTTTAAAACATTACTAGAACTCAAAATAAAAGCAGATTTGTGCACCAATTGAGGTACCCTATTACCTCTTAAAATACTGAAACGTATACATGTTACACCCTGTATTTTCGACTAAATAACATTACTTCAAATAAAGTGTTAGATCAAATAACAAATAAAATACAAATTCCATTTTCAGAACTCCGAAACCTAATTTGTATGAAGATACACACTCTAGATCACATTCTAAGTGTTAACATGTGTCTCTCGAAAACATGCTTTTTAAATTAAGCAGATCAATGATTCAGTAAATTTTCATCCGATTTATAAGTCATATATTTGAAATGTTTGGTAATCGTTTCTAATGCTATTCTGTTCAGTCATATTTATGGAATTTTTAATTAAATAATACATATTTTCATAATCCTGTAGAGCCCTTGTCTTACGGGGTAGGTGAATTTTCAAATTTAATAACATTTATTTGATTACAGTTTTTCAAATTCGCAATCCATGTTATTCACTAACGATGAACAATAATTATTAGCTGTGAAATAAAAGAAATAATATTTAACTACATCCCTCACTCCTCATTTTTAATATTATGTTTCGTTTTCGAGAAAATTCACCTTAAATTTTGACCGAATACAAGTGTACCGAGCTATAATTTTAGGTTTTTGAGAAGTACATAGAAAAAGCGGAATGCTTCCAACGTACGGTAGAGACAGTCAGTAGTCAGACCGAAAGTGTTCCCCTTACCCCATGTATCCTTCAAGTACCCAAAAATTGTACTTCCACACGCTTGCACCTGTCCATAATTTAAACTAAATTTTCTTGAAATTTAAAAAATTGTATTGTATATTTTCTACTTATTTTTTTATGTAGAATCATTGGCTTTCCGCTTGTATTACCAGTTCAGAACACCCTGTATAATTGTGCCGGTAATTATGAATTGGAAATGAGTCAAATCATAAAAGAAGAAAATATAAATTTTAGAAAAAATATTGCACTTACAGCACTTTCATAATCATCGGCACAATTATAAAAAGTGCTCTTATAAGCTATAACTGATAATAAGACAATTGGAACTGATGTTCCACATTTCACAAATAAATAAAACTTATGTTTTAGTAAGAAACTGATTCGTATTTTCGATTCTTAGTTTCAGTTTCAGTTTTTTTCAATGTATAACTATATTTAAATTGTTAGCAAGTGACTCTTAGTGAACTTTGTTGTCCTTATAGAGGGTACAATATGAATTCATTACGTAGGCTAATACCATTCTGAAAATAAAATAATACATTTTAATACGCCCTTCTTCCATAAGAAAAAGGAGTAACTGTATAGGTATAGTAAGAATACGCAACAAAAGTACAAAAGAAACATATTAATAGAATATTTTCTGATAATTGCACTGTCTGAAGAAAACAAAGAATAATAGAACTATAACAATTATTTTAACTAATAACTAATATATTTTAACAAATTTTAACACTTTGAATATATTTTAGTCCTTTAATGGATCATCGCTTTCTGCCGAGGTACACAGCGGAGATTAATCGTACCTAAACACAAAATTTGGCACTTATATTAATTGTTGGAATATTGAGCTTAAATTTTAGGGTGACATTTTTAGATATATAGAGTTCATTTAAGACGATTTATCGAAAAAGGGCCGCTAGATCTCTGGACAAAATTATAATATACAAAATACTTAATAAAGTTGCGTGTGGTTGATAAATAACGTTTAATATATACTTTCCCAATTTAATATGTAGATACTAGATATGTTTCCAAGTCACTCACGCCTTCAAAATTTCAAGGATAAATCTGATCATTGTTACTTTCCTGACTGTTACATCATAAAGAAAGGAAAGTATTGCTATCAGTCAAATTTTGATGCCCCCTTCCTGTGCCGACATTTTTTAGTCTCTTGAGTCCGAAAATATTACACTACATACTTTGTTCCTTTGCTCTAAACTTGAAAATACTATTTATCGCATCGTTACCTTCCTCCAGTTTTTATGTTCGTTACTTGCTCCATTTTAAACGGCTAATTTATTTTTCTTAAAAGCGAATAACATCAATGATTTAACTTCTACGATGCCCTAAAACTAAACTATTCACGTGCATTTTACATACCGTACAGTGCGCGTCACTGTTTCTACTTCAAAATAGGAACTGTATGCTTTAGTGCAATTAAATTGCATTACATCGAAGACACGAAAAAAATACACGGCATACAAAACGCTTGCTTAATACTGGCCTTAATGAATATACATAGATTTTCGACGTTTCCGAAATTGGATCGCTCGCGTTCAGGAATTCTTTCGTAGGAATGACCGCGTTGAAATTTAGAGAGAACGAGTGCCAAACTACACACCAATTACAATGCAGTGCCATTAATATATACAAGAATACTTTCTTCAGCGTAACAGATATACACATATACATATAAACCCAATTCATCTCGTATGTCTATTCTTACGTTTATAAGGTTATTTACACTCGGCGTCTGACACCATTTTGGTAGCGGAGCACTAATAGTTGAGCCAAACGGGGCTACTTGCTTGTTTACCGAGGCGCGTTCAAACAGCACAGAAGAAAATTGAAACGACAATTATACCTTAATTAGGAGATTAATTTGAAAAAATCCGCAACATCAAATTGAACACGTATCAGGGAGCATGTGAAGTATCCATCGATATTGAAGGGTCTACCACCACTCCGAAGGAGTTGTCAACGATTACTCGTCCACACGACACGAATGCCAGTAACAACGATAAACAGTTCGAAACACGTATCTCGAGTTTCAAAAATTGCGGAACAGTATCGCTGCCCGGTATTACGTTGTGACAAAATGCACTGTACCAAATCAGTGCTACCACGTAATATATAATGTTCAAGGAGAACTCGCGATTATACAGCCACAATGCGTAATAGCGAACCTTTCAAAACACGCTGTCGTGAGAAACGTGCGCGCTCGAATTCACATCGAATTGGATATTTAAATTACTTACCAGTTCCGTCCGATTATTCAACCAATAATGATGCATTTGGCATATCCAGCACACCACATTGTTTCGTGTCCCTGTAAAACTTTCACTATAAACTCCGCGAACAGTTACTAGCCATAAGTAATAATTAAGGGAATTACGGCGAAAATTATATGTACCGACCAAACGAGAGACCGCAAGCAACTAGCCAGTGGCCGCGACCCCACCACCACGGTATGTATATCGTCGTCGAGAACGCCACAGATGTAAACATCGTTACAACTGATCATCGTGACACACATATGCATACAGATATCTAAGTGCTAAGTACGTATCTTTGTAAGTTGTCACCCCCATACTGTCTCGTCCAGTCCCGTTTGCAAG
This sequence comes from Calliopsis andreniformis, assembly GCF_051401765.1. NCBI lineage: Eukaryota > Metazoa > Arthropoda > Insecta > Hymenoptera > Andrenidae > Calliopsis > Calliopsis andreniformis. The sequence continues at coordinate 747,668 of NC_135063.1, forward strand.
AACATGCTGTATAATGTCTAATGTGTATATAACTTCTACAATTACATAGTCGATACAGTAAACTCAAGTTAAAAACGCTTGCATTTTTAGAATATAAGTTCAAAGCTGTTCGTAGTATAAAAATACTTGCTGCGTTGCCTTAGTACATCTGAAAATGTTGTGCCACTTTAAATGCACAACTTTGACTTGCGACTTATGGCTCAAACTTGAATGACTTAAACATGTTCAGAATGCGCGCTGTGTACTTAACGGAAATGTAGTAAGGGAACGACGTATATACATTTCCTGTTTGCAGATTGTACGCGTAAGGCTGCGGATACAGTACATGCGTCTTCTGACGAACTGATATTCTGAGGAATATATTCAAACTATTTATCGTACGAAATATTGTATTTATCGGTTACACTGTAACCACAGCCTAAAAGATGAACGCGAATATACATCGTCATTTCTGTTGGGATTTAATCATGCATTTGTATTTGTTTATTAAATTCGAGTTTTAATTAAAACATATTAATTTATAAACAAATTACCAGATACATAAAAGAAACATGTGAAGATAATTCATTTCTTGGAAGTTTTTCATTTGCACAATCGGTAGTAGATATTAGTATACTATAGTAGATGTACTATGTACATACTGTACATACATGTACATACTGTACATAGTACATACAATCCATTTTTAACTATATTTATTAGGTATTATATAACACTTTCTTTCTATTTTCGATTGGTAAATCATGTACTTATAAATTATGTACTTCAGATTGCATATTATTCATTAGTAAAACAATTTTATTTACTAAAACATATAGTTACAAATATTCTTTATAAAAACAATTATTTATTGTTTTTACACATTTATGTAGATATATTTTATATAAACAAATATCAATAAAAAATAATTATTATTTTATAATAACAAATAAAATTGTTGAAACTGTTTCACTTATTTGACATGGTTATTATATATAGATATGTACATTTGTACTTTTACATATATAAGAAAAAACTACGGTGGAAAATAGTATTAAATGTGTTGATAATGAAATTGTTATATAATAAATAGTAGGTAAAAAAAATGCGAAAGTAATCTTTGATTAAATAAAAATATATGTATATTTATTACATACATTCAGAGTAATCATTAATCATGTACAATATATGTAACATTATACCGAAAATAATAATGTGAATCAATATTACGTATCTAGTATATCCTATAGAGGTAAACAGTCTTTCTAAAACTTATACACATCTTTAATTAACTCACTATGTTCATGTTGTCACTCTACCTACATTATTATGTACCAGTATTATTAATTATAGTTATACAAAAATTTAAGGCCAGAACAGTGAGTATAAATGATATAAATATACAAATATTTTGAAACAATATATTACGTTTGACAAAATTGTGCATACTTTCATAACAAAGAAACTGATTGCATGTAAACATTTCAAGTAATGTACTATAATTATAAGATTCAATTTAATAGAATATGTAATTCAAATATCATAAATAGTATAATAAATAGTACAATTAACACATTTTACACATACATATACTTATTTAAAAGTATGCTCAGAAATGTAAATTTTAGTATTGTTCTCAAATTTAAAACATTAAAAAGTTTTAATTTTATGAAAAATAATTTGTTTCAAATTAATGGTATAATTTAAGTACAATGGAAGTATAAGAATATATATTACTTAATACTGATAATGTATTTTTATAAGTAAAATTGATGGAAATTGTTTTCATGCTTAAATTTTATTGAACTTGTAAATTCATTACTTTCTTAATCACATTCGTAATAAAATATGACAAATCTCTTAACCAGTACATTAACAAAATCCTAATATGTTACACATTTTTACATTCATACGTTTTGTCATATTAAAAAGTAAAAAATGCAAGATGCAAAACTTATGGAATTTACATTCTCCATTTATACACAAATAGAGAATTTCTTTATATGTCTCACTACTATTGCAGTCTTTTAGTAGATATAGATTGTACTTAATAATTATTTAATTAAAACATAAACAATTATGAAAACAAAGAGAACATATTTGCTATTAACAATATAACTTCAATAATACCAAGACCAATAAAAATAACTATTTTCATTTATGACATCAGATTATTGATATCCAAAAAAAGCTTTGATACAACTGAACTCGTCTGAAATAATATCTCCTTCAGATTTGCTTAGTAATAAATGTACAGATTTAGACATAATGCAAAATATGGAATATCAAATTCTCAAACAAACCCCAATATTCCAAAGAGGCTTATAAAGCTATATTAAACATACCCTTAAAATTGTTAAGGACAATATGTGGAAAAATTAAAGAACTTCCAACATTCATACAATTCAAAATATACTTGAAAAAAACTCAGAAATAAAATTTATAAGAAAACTAAACATTCCTAGACCGAGAGTAGGGCATGTGAACCTTACCCATGTATAACTGATCACTAAAAATGAACTAAATATGTATAACAAATGCAATTGCATTCTATCAATAAGTCACATATCCAATTGCAGTTGTCTTTTAGCTATAAAAAAATAAATATCAAATACTCTCAGAACCGCGTATAACTGTAACACGTTCGCGACGGGGTGTACCACCGGTGGTACATTCTTGTCTGTCCCATGGGACGGGATGAGCCACAGGTGGTACATACACAAATGTCCCGCATACAGGCCCGCCTCACGGTGCGGCCAGTGAATTCAGCCCCCTCGCGAACGTGTTAAACAGTAAAACCCTTTGTAAAACGTTCCTACTGTTACTGAAGGAATTAAATTTGTACAATAAAATCTAGGTTCTTTTCTTGCTCTCCTCGTACTTTTAATCCCTCATTATATATGTATATTATAAATAAGTATTTATCTACTTACATAAATGTATAAATGAAAAAGTCAATTTTTCTATGAATGTATGTTATAATCGTAGTAATTAATAATCAAATGATAGATATGACTTTACATAAATAAATCAAAATGAAAGAAAAGGAAAAAATGTATAACATACACTGACCAAAAAAATTATAGCATAGTAAAATTTTGAGTGAAAATCAGCTAACTTTGACTAACGATAACTTCGCAAAAAATCATCGTAGAATCATGATCTTTTTTTTAAGTTACAATTTGAAGTCTTGACCGTAAGATACTATGCCTCAATCCTAAGTGTAGTACACCTCTACTATTGTAGCGTCTTAAATTTGTAGACATGTTTATCGTATTAAAAATTCCAAAGTTTGACGAAATGCACAGACTTCTTAGAACCTTTTTCGGGGATACCGTTTACAGGAGCATAAAACTCCATCCTTCCCCTTTAATTTAAAAAAAGAATCAAGTCGCTGCGATTTTTTTCGCAAAGTTACTACATTTCCAAATTACCCTTCAAACTACCCCATGTGCTATCAAAACGCAAGGATTACTTTAAAATGCTGTAACTTTGTGAAAAAAATCACAGCAACCTAATCTTTTTTTAAATTAAAAGGGACAGATCGAGTTTTATGCTCCTGCAAACTGTATTCCTGAATTAGGTTCTTTGGAATTTTCAATATGATAAACATGCTTACAAATTTAAGGCGCTACAATGGTAGAGGTGCACTAAACTTAGGACTGAGGCATAGTATCTTACGATCAAGACTTCAAATTGTAATTTTAAAAAAAGATCATGATTCCACGATGATTTTTCGCGAAGTTATCGTTAGTCAAAGTTAGCCAATTTATACACAAAACTTTTCTATGCCATAATTTTTTTAATCAGTGTATTTATTAGAAAAGTATACAGGGTGTCCTAGGTTTTTCGGCCAAACTGTGGTAATATATTCTATGAGCAAAAATAAGAAAAAAATATCATATAAACATGGGTTAAAAAATGCTTTAACCCCTTGAGTGCTATGGACACGTATACGCGTCCAGCGAAAGTTATCTGTGTAGACTAAGAATATATATATATACGTTTATCAATCAACATAGTTCACATTAGCAAAAAAAACATCCTGTCCCCAACGATCGCAACCGCTAGACGCGTGCCGTCCATGCGGATTGCTTCCGCCGGAAGTATTCAGCACTCAAAAGGTTAAAAAATTAGAAGAAAAATATAAAATAACAACGGACTGATTTTCGTTCAGTCTAAAATGTTAGTGATATTTCTCTTGGTAACTAGATCTTTCTTTTATCTGTGTTTACTTATCCAAGCTATGTTTATTAATCCAAATCGACATAATATGCATGGCAATAGTATTAATACTGTAACATACTAAGTTGTACGATGCGTAGTAGTAATATAACGCGAATCGAGAGTATGTTGACATTCACTTTATTTACGGTTTTACAAACGAAAGTCTGTCTATCAATAAATGAAAGGAAACGAAGAAGAAATTCGCAACATAGCACGTTCAATTTTTCATAGATATCAATGCTGTATTTTCAAAAACGGGCGACACATTGAAATGGAACTAAAGTAGGTAAATATTTCCAATCAGTCTGTTGTTATTTCGTATTTTTCTTCTAATTTTTTAATAAAGCATTTTTAAAATTAAAAAATTTTTTAATACATTTTTTAACCTATGTTTATATGATATTTTTTTTTTATTTTCGTTCATAGAATATACTGTCAATGTTTGGTCGGAAAAACCTAAAATAGCCTGTATATAAGGTATAACATATATATGTTTCATTATTTTAAAAGGTGATAAAGAACCCCAAATAGATCACAAAATGTCTCATAACATTGTATCCGATCTACTTACGTTTTGCAGTAAACTACAAATCAGAGGATTTTGTAATTTTGCAGACTCTTAAGGATAAGTAATCGAAGAAAAAAGTCTCAATACATTTTGTTGCATCTCTTATGGTTTAATTTTTATAAAGCTTTAAAAATCGAAAATGCTTACAGAAAAGGACATAAGTAGAACATACAAATGTAGTGTAGAGTAAAAGACTACAGTCAGCAGTTTAGGATTGACCCAGTGATCGACAGAGCAGGGACAGTTTACTATAGGAGTTCCATTACAGGACTTACACTAGGAGAGTCTTAACACGTATTAAGGATGTTGCTTTCGAAAACAAACAAAACCTTCTCAAGCAATCGAATTCTCTAAATCACAGAACTCTTTCAATGTGTTTGTTTTACTGATATGCACAAGCTACTCCGTTTCAGAATATATTGCTAACTTTAAAACATTATTACTACAAACTGAAAGCAGATCGGACACTATGTTATAGGACATTTTGTGATCCAATTGAGATATTCTATTGCCACCTAAAATATTGAAACATATAAATGTTACGCCCTATATAAATGTAAAAAACGATATTTATAAAAAAGGATATATAAATGTTCAGCCACTTTAAGGTAAAAAAAGTATCTTATGTGCATCAGATAGACAGCAATTATTTTGAATAATATTATAAAATACTACTTTTATATCAAACATTCCTAATTGTAACCTCAAATCACATAATATTGTGTACTTCAAGTAAAGTTTGGAATGTTGTGGTAGATTCACAACTCATATAACACCAATTTTATTTCATATGTTTTTAACTATACAATGGATATGGAAAATTCTTACTTTCTTCATTCACTCATTTATTCATTTGGTTGTATATTATGACTATTCATACTTTCTTCCAATGGTTCAATACCCATAGTCCATATCACTGGTGAATCTGTATTTACAGTTACTTCAGAGCAGTTATCATATGTATTTGAAGAACTTATTAAGCCACCAAACTGTAAAGTTGAATTATCTGTGAAAAAATAAAATATTACTACATTATACTCTACAAATTTCTGATACTAATATAATTTTTTAAGTATTTTACTTTTGTTGCATCTACTAATACATACGTAAGTTCCATTTTAAACCAGTTGTTGTTATCTGATTAACAGGTGCACCAATTGGTAAAAGTCCACACCAACTATTATTTTGTACTAAAATATTAGGAATGACTATGGTATGAAAGCCTGGTTGTAGAATCCATGTCAATGAATTGCTAGCAATTTGAATCACCTATAATACATAATATTCCTTAAATATACTAAATGTATTGAAGCAGAAACAAGAAGCAAATAAATAAAGACTAATTACCTGAGTGTTTCTGATAAGCTTATTGCTTTTATAAAGTGTATTAATATTTCCAATGATATGATCAAATCTTCCTGAAGATTCCACAAATACATATACTCCATTTAACTGTCAACAATAACTTTTTGTATTATGAAATATAATTCATTGCAGTATGTTTGTTAATATAACGAATATTACATTTCTATTTTTTTCCTTGGAATAATGCTGCAACTCAAGTAAAGCTTTTGTATAATCTGTCTGATCCTGATCAGGTGTTTCAATAATCGTTGAACCCATAGATCTTAGTTTTTCAAGAACTAAAGAAGAACAACTATCCATATCACCCGTAATTAAATTTGGCACATATTCCATATGTTTTCCAGTCAATAACTCTATACCTTGACCCTCTAAGTATTGTAACCACATGTGTGTTCCGCCATCGACAGTGACATTAATTTTAGCTAAATGACATATATGTTTCTAAGTGAATCACTTTAAACAAATATTATTAAACACATATTCGCAATTTTTTTAATATAAAACCAGGCATACCATTTTGCCAAATTCGGAGCAAGGTATCATGTTTCCAATTAAGAGGAGAGTTCAAGATTACGACAGCATATTTGTAATCAATAGAATAACGAAATATCTGAAGAGGATCCCATACTATTTTATTTAAGTCTGGTTCCTGTTGCATCATCAAATTTGTTTTATATTTTCTTAAAACTAAAAAAGAATGTTGAAAAGTTGGGTTATCTAATATAGTTTACAAAAATACTATTCAAATCACTGTAACACTTATGATATTGTCAACGTTTCGCTCAATTATAAAAAAAAAATTCTAAAATACAGTTAAATTCATCATTCACTATTTTCGTTTTGTCTTACGTAATAATTGCCAGACTCTGCTCACAACAAAACTGAATTTCAAAATAGTTTTTTTGAGATTATGCATAACTCATATGTCACAGTTAAGATAATAGTAATTTATTTTTTATTTTCATTATTCCTTGTATTTTGTATTCTCCTAAACTATCGAATACGTTTTAAATAACCCCATTTTACTATACATCCAAGAAAAAACATCATCGATTCGTTTATCCTACAAAAAGCATACTATGATACTATGTACATATACATATAGGGTTACGTATAAATTTGAACTAATCTGTTCATGATGCAAAAAAAAGAGTATGCTCACTTCGTGGATACCCACTGCGCAAACAGTTTGATGACGTCATGAAAACTTCATTCGACAAAATTCAGATGCAGTTGTAGAGACTTAATGTGATCTAATGCGGATCGCAATTGCTTCAATTTTGTCTTTTTTTTTCAATAATTTTCATTTATTTTGAAATTTACGCTCGCGCGATATCTTTTAATTCGAATTTGAACATAGATGTCTGTTAAATCGGGAACTATTTAAACACAGATGTGCACCGATATTAATACCTAAATGAAGTTATACAGTAGTGCATCACCAATTTCGCAGTACCGGTCTCACACAGTGCATTCAAATCTCCCGCACAGCGTGACGTAAAATAAGTGCCTCATTTTGGTTGGTCGTGCCCGTGAGCATATCCTTGTCCTTTGTATCACGATCTATTTATCATTTTAACAACAATCGTATATTTAAGAAAATTTCATGTGTTATTGAAATCGTTAAAAGTACAGAGTGTAAACAAATTAATGGTCGTAACTTCCAGAGGTGAATTACACCTCTGGATCGGTGGACATTTGCAATAAAACCCATCCGCAAAATTGTTTATAGCATTGAAAATTAATATTAATTTTTTTTATGTTCACAATTTTTGAAGTAACATTCAGTAAATAAGAAGTACATATTAACATAGAAAAAGAAACAAATTAATGTCATTATTTATATGTATACATTTTGTTAGCATGGAAATTAAGTTATAAAATAGAAATAATTAACTTGCTGATAAAAAGAAATGCTCTCTTCGTCAGGTCTCCCCTTACTCTTATACGTCGTGCTATTGCATCTGGTTACAAAACAATATTTCCCTATTTTCTAATATAAAATAAGTAGCATAATACGTTAGTGTTACTGTTGTGTATCCTACCTTCATTCTATAGCGGCGCTTAACGTAAGCTCTTCAAGCACTAAATTTGAATTGTACTAGAAAGGAGAGCAAAGCTGAAGTTGATATTAGATGATAGAAATGTGAATTCAGACTTCAGGATTCTCAATTAATCAATAATTTCTTAGAAACGAATGTTTAAACAGTTGATACTTGGCTTTGCTTCTCTCTCTAAATTACCAAAAATCATTGCAGATATGCAAAAACTCGTTATTATAAAATCAATAATTGTGAACGACGAATTAGAATTAATCTTATAAAACTAAACAATTTTGTAATTGGCTCATAGAAAACAAGAACATTTTTGTAAGAAAAAAAGCATGTACAAGGAAATGAAAGAGTCATTGATTTTTCATTCCTTAGACACACCTGAAAGAGTTCAGACGTATTCATAAATAAAACATTATTTTTCTTCGAATAATTCAAATCATTTATTTTTAACAATTAAAGTTACAGTTTTGAGTTACTGAGTTATTCGTTTTGAGTGCGCTCACAGAGTCGACCCGCGTTCGCGAGCAGAGCGCTTTAGCGTTCCACGGGCATCGACCCACGTTCCAATTTCCTTCAAATGCTAGATCTTCGAGTGGGCCGCGCAACATTACATAAAAAAGTTACCGTTACCAGTCCATACTTCTATAGTCAAAGGTTAGAACTAAATCTAGGGGATGCAGGGAATTTTGAATAAGCTTATGCCAACTTGCTAGAAATACAGTTCTGGAAATCTCGCTCAGGTGCCGCCAATGTCTAAATCCACGGCTGGGGCGGCCACTTATTTGACGTATAAACTGACATACTGACATTCTACTTCAATTTAAGTTTTACCATTGACTAAGTATACGAATAGACTTTGCATTTCGTAAAGTATACGATGCAGACTATATGATACGAATGATTAAAAATGATTCATGATCCATGATCCATTTGGATCAAATAATCCAAAAATGGTTGTGTCTGCTAACATTTTTATCGGGTGAATATAAGGGATTTATTCGTTCATATTTATCATTAATTACGCAGAAAATGGGCTATCTCTTCGAATTTTATGAAATTTGAATATGTTGTAAAACTCATTCAACATTCTCAACAACTTTTCTATACATGTAACCGCCGCTCAGTCTTAGTTTCTAAAGTATCATGTAGCAACAAACCTTACTTACATTTATAAGGAAGGTTTTTTACATATATTTTGAAAAATAAAGCTGACCGCCGCGCTGATAACATGTATAGGAAAACATTACTCGAAACTGTGTCCTTGACAACTTATTTCAAAGTTATTGAAATCGGCGAGGTGGTCCCTCCCTTTCCTGCATGATTACTGCACATTTATCAAACATTAGGGACTTCAATAAGTAATAGTGAATGTTTACGCTAATGACCCCAGATCCAAGGATGCTTCGGGATACCTCACCCGATGATGTCAAACGGCAGAGTCAGTAGGTGGGTTTAGGGCCTTGCAGCCGAAGATTTATGACTTTGCCACAAAATATCAGCTTTATTATTATGCGTTGTATCCTTACGGGAGTAACAGAGACGAGCTTCTTTTGTTCTCCCGCTTAAAATGACACCAAATATTATGTAAATTGCATAATTCTTAATGAAGTTAACTTAAAATTTTGCAAATCTTTTTTTCATATAATTTCTTCATAAATCATTCAAATTATAATTGTATTTTGTAACATTTTCATCGGAAAATCATAAGGAATTGATTGGTGTTACTTGCGTCGATATCGAATAAGGAATGTAGAAGTTCACATATTCGATTATTTAAGGCCTAGTGCTATCTTCGTCTTAGGAGTATTCCTTTTCTCGAACATAGAAACCCTTAAACCATTCAATGAATTGCATACGAAATTAGTATTCTTTTTATTTTTACATATTGCAACAATTAAAGAAAAATTTGTAAGTATATAAAGTAATATCTAGCACTAATGGATTCGCCATGACGGGTACACAAAAATATAACATATGAAAACAGCATGGCAGCAGCATTAACCCTTCCGACCCGACATGAGAACGGCATCAAAAGGATAATTTAAACTCACACATATGTATTACATATCACTTATTTTGGAGAGAAGTAGTGTGGTTAACCCTGAATATATGCACGCTGTACCATCTATGAATTAACTCGAAGGACCACCCAAGATAAAGCGACTTAGGACATGATGATATGAATGATGATCGACACGTGGTTAACGTACCAAAAAAATTTGCTTATTGTAGATTGTGGTACAATCTAACGTGTGTATGTGTGAGTGTTTGTGTGATACAACTATGATTTAAACTTGTGTTTGTCTTTACTAGCCGACTAATTCATATCTATCTGTGAACTTTTATGTTATACTATTGGTTTCTTCTCTCTGCTCATTTCTGCGAAGTTCTTGGATTTTTAAAACCCAAAACCTTGGGTACCTTTGGACAAAATCGTGCGACAGAGTGACGTTAGGTTTCGAGGTGGAGTCGTCCTTCGTTGCGACTACATATGTTTATAATAGGGTCTTACTTGAAACCTTTCCTATGTCTAACTGCACATCTGTCACGAAAAAAGAACTAAATTTGTCACGTACTACGTGACTGCTGCGAGGTACCTTACCATAAATCTTATTTGTCCCAAACTCTAACACTTGTACTTGCTTATCTTCTTTCTTCAACGTCCGATTTGTATCCGTACTTATTTTGCTTTTTCACAAGCAGATAAATATCACTAATACTATTGTTCTCAATTTTTTTCACATTTTTCAATTTGATGATACACCACAATTAAAAAAAGAAAGCAATGTTTTCATAGTTTCTACGGATTGTACATTATTTTACTGTGTATCAAAACATTTAAAATTGTACAAAAATACTTATTTCATAAAGAATGAACGAAAATTGGACGTATTAGTTGCTTTAATCGGTAAAAAGTACGGAAAAGTACGGATTTATTTTTCGAATTATGACGGACCAAAGCAAAAAATGTTTAAATAAATTGCGGTTAATAATATGACTCCCAAATTCGATTGTACCCTTCATTGGATGGTAAGTAAGTAGACATGTAATTATTATGTATTGGTAAAATTCACCCATTCGGAGAGGAATTCACCTGTTGCTTGAACACTTGCACCACTGGGTCACTATGCCGATCCCGGTCGTTGAATGATGCACAGGTAGCGTACAGCACAGAGTCTGTTGATCGCAGGTATACAACACCACAGGAAGCCACCTTGCATTTATAACACTTCGCGATCACTAACACTGATCACTTCACCAAACAGGCACTTGACCTTTTGACGACCGACAATCGCGGAACGTACCGAATTGAAAACTCCATGGTCATAGATTATTTTGAAACGTTTTGCGACACGATGTTTGCAATGTCTCCATCAAGACGTCTGGGGGTGTAGCTTCGACGAAATACTCGAATTTGGTTTGTTAGTTGACACCAACGAGGTTGGGTATTCCTCAGTTATTTTTTTTAGTGGAGGTGATAGTATCTTCTTCAGATCGAAAAAGTAGCAAATAAATTCAGGGGGGAAGCAAAGGTATATCGGATTAGTGTAGGAGGCCGTAATCGCAAGTATTGCCCTGCAAGTTTTCGAACTTGCCTCTATCTCCTTCTGTAGATATCGGTACTCGAAACCAAAGACCAAGAGGGTCGCGTCGCGCTTGAAATCCATTCAATGCAGTCGGACGGATGGAATATGGAATTACCCGTTGTTAAAACGCGTGTTGGGGAAACTCTTTTGCCCTCAAATATTTAGTCAACGAATGTCAAGCAGAGACTAACATGTCGCCGCGACGATAGTATCGATTGTAATTTCACCACCAAACTGTGTAACATGTTGTCCTTTATTTACGGAATGACACGGCATTGCGGACCTCGCGCCGCAAAACGTTTCAAAATAATCCACAACCGTGGGGTTTTTAATTCGGAGCGGTCCGCGATTTATAGGTCGTTAAAAAGTGAAGTGCTCGTTTGGTGAAGTGATCAGTGTTAGTGATCGCCAAGTGTTACAAATGCAAGGTGGCTTCTTGTGGTGTTGTATACCTGCGATCAGCGCTACCTGGGCATCATCCCCTAACGACCTGGATCGGCACAGTGACCCAGTGGAGCAAGTGTTCAAGCAGCAGGTGAATTCCTCTCCGAATGGGTGAGTTTTACCGATAATAATTACATGTCTACTTACTCACCATCCAATAAAGGATACAATCGAATTTGGGAGTCATATTATTAACCGCAATTTATTTAAATATTTTTTGCTTTGGTCCGTCATAATTCGAAAAATAAAACCCGATGTTTCCGTACTTTTTACCGATTACAGCAACTTATACGTCCAATTTTTGTTCATTCATTATGAAATAAGTATTCTTGTACAATTTTCAATGTTTTAGTACACAGTAAAATAATGTACAATCTGTAGAAACTACCAAAACATTGCTTTTTATGTTTTTACTATGGCATTACTTTACTAAATCGGCATTTTGAAATTGTTTTTCCTCGTTTTTTAGTTTTTACAACTTGGATAATTAATTTAAGAATCTGAAAAAATTCCATAATATGTGTCACGATAGCTAACGTGTTCCTGATTTTTTTCATAATTTTCCATCTAATAGTTTAAGAGAAATTGGGCAATAACGTAGAGATCTTGAGTTTCTTGTATGTACAAGACTCGAACACAGTGAGAGCAAATGCTACGCGTAGCTTGTGTACCGCCACTAATTAACCGAGCGCTCGCTATCTGTGCTCTCTGATTGGTCGATGTTTTTCATTAATAACTTGTTAACAAAGCTTCACAGAACATTTTTGCAAAGGTAAAGGTTATTTGGAATCACCTCTAGAATCTCCCCTTAACGGCTCCGCCACCTTGTGTGAGACACCCTGTATAAATATTTGGTAAATATACAGATTAGGGGAACCACCTTCAATTTCAATGACCTTGGAATATGTTGTCAAGGTCATCATTCTGAACAACTTTTCCCTATACATATATCCGGTGGTCTCTTTTAGTTTTCGAGATATTCGCAAAAATGTTTTCAATATTAAAAAGTGTAATCGGAGTTGGTCTGGGTTAGGTTCATTAGCGGGGAGGGGTCTGGGGAGGGGCGGTAACCCCTTCCCAAAATAATAGACACGTTCCTACTTGTTTATTCCTTTATATCTTCAGTTATTTTATATGTATCTGCCATTACTTAAAAAAAAGCATCCAGTCGTTCGTCAAAATCGAATGTTCTTTTAGTGGTTGAAATGCTATTCTCTACGACCATACCTAGGAATATTGCCACGAATATTTCTCCATACTCTTTCAATATTCTGGGTATGGACACCTGTGATTGGATCAACGAAATTTTTTGAATGATTCACTACAAAATGTTGATATATATTTTTATCAATTTGTTCATATGCTTTCCAACAGTCACTATGGATTATTATTGCAGGAGCAATCTTTTTTAAAATAAGAGGCAGTAATACTTCTGCTCTACGGGACAGAATTGGTACTACAAATATCTTTTTTGTGTCACGGTCTATACCACCGAAAATCTATTGTCCCGTAATAAGTCGTCCACGATTATACTTTCGACGTCCAAATTTGGCTTCATCGATTTCTACAATAATTAATGCACGACGTTACGTTACAACGATTTGTTCGAAACTGATAATAATGAACCGTCTTTCCTCGAGTTCTTTCGACATCATAAGAAATATCAACAATATAGGTTTCAGGGAGGAAGGTAAACAGAAGCTCTCGCTAATGAATCTAATCCAGACCTATTTCGATTACTCTTTTCAATATTGAAAACTTTCTTTGTGAATATCTCGAAAACTAAAAGAGACCGCCGGGTATATGTATAGGGAAAAGTTGTTCAGAATGATGACCTTGACAGCATATTCCAAGGTCAACATATAAGGCTGGTATCAATGATCCGGCGTATGCACACATAATGAGTTTTCGAAGACAAGTGTATGTTAATCCGAAATATCTAACATAAATCCCACAATCATTGCAAATCGCCTTTGACAATACCGTATACTGGATATACTTCTCCAATGAGAAATTCACCTGTTTCATCTGTAAAGAAGAAGGCCACTTGGTCAAGTATTGGAAAAATGCGGAAACTGATCAACATGCCCATCAACTCTTGTTGCAACCAAGTACAACACAAATTGTAGCTAAACCTGTTTCTACGGAACTGAGTTCTATACCTGTTTTAGTTGATCCAAACATCCGCCCTACGTGCTAGATGGACTGTACCCCTACAGTCACCACTGGTACCAAAAGACCTCACAGCACATCTTCTGCAGGTGGCATAGAATCGGAGGTGACGGTGGATCCTTACTCCGATCCAAGAAATAAATCACAAAATCTTTTACAAGATTCTAATAAATCCAAGACCAAGAGACGAAGTGTGACTCAAAAATAGTGCCTACCAAATGACTTCGATTTACAATTACAACCTATTAAGGAATATCTTTCAAATATTGCATACAAATATCCCCTGGGCTTTAGTGAACTTTCGCAATTTCTGGAAGACCCGTTTGGTAAACCTAATCCAACTGAGGTCGCCAAATCCCTAGATCTTAGCGAATTACATGTTACTAACATGCTCAAAGACGTGTCTGTTCTAATACCAGAACATGCTACTAAAAGTAGAATACTTCGGCTCATTAAACGCATGGAGAAACCAAATAATAAAGAGTTGGTTTCAACAGATGAAGTCTCTACGGATCAAGAACCTTAATTGCTTTGGGAATGGATCTTCACAACGAAGTCAGCTTGAGGATTCTTTATTGGAACACTAGAAGTTTTTTAAGATGCAGAGAAGAAGTTCAAAGGACCTTATGTAAAGTTGACATTTTTATTTGTGTAGAATCGTCGCACATCAACTACAAAGAACCTTCAATTTCTTGGCTTTTTAACCTTCAAGAAAGATAGAACTTATTCCTCTGGGGGTGGTATTCTGCTGCTTATTCGTCGAAATATTGCCTACACAGATTTAGTTGATATTAAATCTCCTGATAAGACGGTAGAAATCTGCGGTTTGCGATTTACCAATACTAATCCCTGCTTTAATTTAATTGTTTGCTATAGAGCTCCAAATCATAAACTTTTTTTAGAACAGTGGGACGAAATTCTATCCAATATAGATGGATAGAATTCTCTCTTCTCTTTTCTTCTCTCTTCTCTCTTCTCAGCACAACATTGGTGACTTTAATGCTCACAATATTGCCTGGAACTGCACTAAAACTGATCCAAATGTAGAAAAATTCTTAGATTGTATTGAAAAACACCATCTTTTTATTCATAACTCTGAATCATATTCTCACATTGACAAAAACTCAAAATCAAATATTGTGCATAAAATCAATGCTTCTGTTAATAACGATACTTGGAGTTCAGACCATTATCCAATTTATGTGAACCTTCAAACCGAGAAATCTCTCTACTATCAAAAGTCTTTCAGACTTAAATCCAAGCGTACTGATTTGTTTAAAGTATCATTCAGCCTAGAAAATTCCTTCTTTAAATTTTTTACTCCCGACTATGATCTTCTTCAAGTGAGCCAAAAATATAACCTATTTGTTAAGGTTGTCTGCGACGCAGTTTCCTCATGTACTCCAATAAAGAGAGTTGTAAAGCGTCTCAACCATCGAAACCCCGTTTCATGGTGGGATGAAGAATGCGAACAAACTAAATCGCTTAGGAAAGCAGCTTTCAAAAATTGGGAAAAGTCAAAGAATCTTAACGATCTTATTAAGTATAAAAGGCTGACTGCTGTTGCGAAAAAACGTTTAAGAAAAAGAAAACGCATAAATTCAAAAAATTTGCAAGTTCAATTAACATTCAGTCTAATGTTAGTTATGTTTGAAGTACCTGTAAAATATTGAAAAATAAGTGGGTGAAAATTAATTCAACACATATTTCTAATAATTTACAGAGCGAAAACAAATATTCTGCTATAAACAAAATATGTCCACCCTGGATTCCTAACAACTCCTCTTGGATGCCAATCTGCGAATCTAACGATTTTTTGGATGCTGTTTTTAATTTGCTCGAATTCAATGTTGCTCTTGAGGCTCGCAATCCTAATTCATCTCCAGGTATTGATGAAATTGATTTTGAGATGTATACTACTAGCGAATTTTCTGAAGCGTAGAAAAAAACTTATGTTCACCTTATTAGTAAACCTGACAGTACTAGTAATCACCCTATTGCCCTAACGTCGTGCCTATGTAAGTTGTTTGAATCAATGATTAAAAACAAAACAAACGAGAAACAAAACTTACTTCCTAACAGTCAAAGCGGTAAAGATAGCGGTAGAGGGTAATCGTGAATTGATAATGTTTCTAATTTAACGTTGTATATTCAGCAAGCCCTGCGTAATCAAAAACAAGTTTATGCTGCCTTCCTGGGTGTTTGCAGTGTCTTCGACAACGTTAATAGTGATATTCTGATTGACAATCTAGCAAAAACTGGTTGCTCCCTTAAACTTGTACAATTTGTAAAATTTCTCACGTATGAGAGATTAATTTCCTCTAGTGTACTTGAAGGATTTAGGATAGCGTATAAAGGTGTTCCGCAGGGTGGCGTTCTTAGCCCGTTGCTTAATACATTGTACGGTAGATTAATCGAAATGAATTCGTCATCGAGAGTTTGTAGATCACAATTTGCTGATACCATTGCTCTGTACTCTACCAATCTTAATTCCGTGCAGAAGGCCATTACTACAATTATGTCAAATTTAGCTAATATTAGTCTAGATCTTGCTCCACATAAAACAATCCTTATTCATTTTAACAATAAAAGCATTCTTCCTAGTGATACTGTGATTAAGGTCGGAAACGTCCCTATCAAGTCCAGTGAGTCTGCTAGGTTTTTAGGTGTAATCTTTGATTATAAGCTTTCATTTGTTCCTCATATAAATAAGTTACTAAGTAAGTGTCGAAGAACCCTTAATATTATTAAATTTATACGACGCATTTGATGGGGTGCTGATCCAAATACCTTATTGATCTTCTATAAGAGTTTCGTTCGCTCCCTGATTGAATATGGGTGCTTTCTTTATTTTCCCTATCACAAAGACCTGAAAGTTAGCTCTTGGATATCGGAAAACTACCCCAACGAATGTTCTCCTTGTGGAATCAAATTTATCACGTATTTATGTTAGGGCGATATACCTTTGCAAGTCATATCTTCTTAAAATTCTATCTAATAGAAAGCTTCCTATTCATAAAACCTTACTTAGTTTTTACAAAGACGCTTATAAACATAGAAAACGAAAAAAGAAAAAAATGTTTGAGTTATGCATTACAAAGTTAATGGATGTCACTATTTATCTGTTTACTACTGAAAAATACAGCTTGTATAAATAATTATAGTCACAATCTTCTAACTAGTTTAATTGTTGTCGACACATCCCTTGGGATTGCTTTAAAATCTTCAAATGATTCCAACGGGGACGTAAATTATTACATCGATCAAGAATAGGCTTGTGCTATTTTCACAGATGCCAGTAAAATAGGTAATGCACCTGCAGTTGGCACTGCTTGTTTATGTCCTAAATTAAATACCTGTACCAAAAGAGCACTTAATAATAACACTTCGATCTTCATGGCTGAATGTATCGCAGTCGGTGGTGCTATGAATGTTGCCTTTAATAATACTAAAGAGAAATATCTCATCTTCACAGATGCTCTAAGTGTTCTCCTAAATCTTTCAAAACCCTTCGCACACATAAAAACTAACCCACATACTTTGGAAATCAAAAAGAAATATCTAGATTTTCATCAAACTACTAATAATGAGGGCTGCATTAAATTTCACTGGATTCCCTCTCACAGAGCTATATCGGCTAATGAACAGGCTGATACTATCGCTAAGTCCATGTGTTCTTCTAGTTCATTTGAACCTATTCTGGTCCCCTTTACCGACTTCCAAGAAAGTTTTAAAAACACCATGCATAAACACACAGGAAGCTTTTTGATTCAACAAGGCTTGAATAAGGGAACGAATTACTTTCGAAACTACTATAAATATAATTCTAAACCATGGTTTTGGCCTAAAAAACTTCCCCGAGATTTAATTGTTACGATTAACCGCTGCAGAGCGGATTATTACAATCTTGCTGCCTCCCTTGCTTGTGTTCGATTAATAAATTCCCCCCGTTGTTCATGTAATAATGGTATTCAAGACATCGATCATGTTATTTAGAATTGTTCACTTTGTGACTGTCAAAGAAAAAAACTCCTTGAACAATTGGAGAAACTCAAACTACCCCACGTTACCAACATGCCCACATTACTTTTAATGCCGAATATAGCGGCGTTAAAATGTATTATGACCTTCTTAAAACTGTCAATTAAATGTATGAACCTGTAAAACATTGTATTCTCACATGTATAACATGGTAAGGCACTGTACTTATGCATGCCTAACGTACAGCATGGTACAGCAATAAATCTCTTAGGAGATTTGAAAGCTGAAATAATAAAAAAAAAAGTAGAATCTAAGTTAAAATAGAATTTAATAGAATATCGGTATGTCAGTTTATGCGTCAAAGAAGAGGCTGTGCTAGTCATAGATTTAAACACTGGCGGCGCCTGAGCGAGGTTTCTAGAACTATGTTTCTAGTAAGTCGGCGTAAGCTTATTCGACATTCCCTGCATCCCCTAGATCTAGTTCTGACAGAAGTAATGGAACTTTGTATAGTGCTAGCCATGCTCCACGAAAAACAGCAACGCTGCGAGATTTTGCACTGGATAGATAGAGACACACACTGCTGCGTTCTCTTTCTATCAAGTACAAAATCAGACTCGTAGTGTTGCTATTTTTCATTGACATGTTTAGAACTAGAGTCGGCTGTGATATCGCACACTTGCTTCAAAAGTGACACAATTCAAAAAAATAATCTTATGAGCAATTCACCAAAATATATTACTTTATATTAAACAGTTTTATGGTCGTAATTTGTAAACCACGTTTCCAAAATTGTGTCATTTTTTAAATGAAGCTGTGATATGTAGGTATGTGTGCACAATGTAGTAATGCAAAATATTTGAAGTATTATTGAGGAAATATAAGACATTTTTAGAGTAACCATTCGCAGAATCTGATGCAGAAGTGTACATTTTTGACTTGTAAAGTCATTTTCTCAAACGTTATGTCATCTAAAATTTGGGTTTGGAAGAAAGTTCCTGGTATTACTGGTCGGTGTAATGACATAATTTATTCTCGACCAACATTGCTACCAAGTCAAGACATTCTTGTATATTTTGGCGGTGATGTACAGGTACATTTAAATGTTGCTTATAATAATGATCTATGAAATAAACTGTTACACACTGCATTGTGTAACATAACTTATTTGCAGGACACTCAGGAAAATATGGAACAACATATGGATAGCAAGAAATATATAGAATGGAGTTTACAGAATACAGGCCATATACTTTCAACAAATTTTCCTAAAAAACATATACTCATTATTCGACCCTCCAGGTAATATTTGCATAAAATATTTAAGCTTAGTTTGGAACATTTTGTTATTATTTTCAACATTGTTTTAGAATGTATGTAACAAGAAATGCTATGTTTAGCTGTTTTGATAACTTTGTACCAGCAAATGAGTATGGTGTACCATCCTTTCTTCCAACACATAATGCATTAAAACATTTACGAGAATTAATTAAATCATCTTTAGAACATATTAAAACCTGCAATGTATACGAGGTATATTTTAATTTAAATTATTTTTATAAATCTTAATTTTTACTTGAAAAAAGTTCTCACATATATTCTGTTTTAGGATCATACACATTTTAATACAGAGAAAACAAGATTGTCATTCATGGGTTTTAGCAAAGGATGTGTTGTGTTAAACCAATTACTTCACGAGTTTCATTATTATCAAAATAAACCAAATATTGATGTTGAAATAAATAATTTTATAAAACTTATTGAAAGTATGTGGTGGTTAGATGGTGGTCATGCAGGTCCTAAGGATATCTGGATCACAGAAAAATCTATATTAGAATCTTTTGCAAAATTAAGTAATATAATTTTATAATTTCTAAAATGTTTCTTAATATTTTCCTGATATTTCAAAATTTGTGTATTGTAGGAATAAATGTTCATGTGCATGTTACACCATATCAAATTGAAGATGTTTCTCGTCCATGGATCCATGAAGAAGAGAATGAATTTTGTAGTACTTTACGAGATATGGGGGTTTCTATTAAACGAGTCTTACATTTTGCAGATAAACCAAGAAGTTTAAAACTTCACTTCAACATTCTCAAAGCTATTGGAAACTACACCCAATAAAATAGAGATAGCAAACTCACTTTACAATAGTAGTGTCACATAAAAAATGTGGATAGCCTATAGAATTCTAAGTACATAATTTCATTGGTAAGTTGAGTATTAAAATATTTATATGCATTACATTTTTATATTATTATATATTTACTGATTTTAATTCTTTTTTGTAACATAAACTTCGTTAAAAAATTTTGTTTATATGTAATATTTTAACGTAGTATACATGAGGAGGAATAGTCTATGTATTTCATATGTATATCTGTGATATCAATGTCAGTTATGTACTATTTTGTATATAATTTTCAAACAGTTACTGAAATTGTATTTATTTTATTCTATGTTAAAGTAATTTACATCTACAAAAAAAATGTATAAAATAACGTTTGTATGTTGTAAAACATTATGTACAATAAATTGTTAACTCATATAACACCAATGATGAGGAATATCCATATTCCTATGAAATAAATATTCATGTTCAATATTTGATATGTTTGAAACAGTTTGTTTCATAATCGATAAAATATAATTATTGTAAATACTAACACCTATTTTGACACTTAGTATGATAATAAATTATACTCAGAGACTCTGCAAACAAATTGTACACACTTAATATAAAAGAAATATATTTAAAATCTGTATTCCAATAAAACTGTATACCATTATTAAAATGTGGCAATTTAACT
Source organism: Calliopsis andreniformis (assembly GCF_051401765.1). Classification (NCBI taxonomy): domain Eukaryota; kingdom Metazoa; phylum Arthropoda; class Insecta; order Hymenoptera; family Andrenidae; genus Calliopsis; species Calliopsis andreniformis. Next base: position 768,858 of record NC_135063.1, read on the forward strand.
TCAGTCCATTCATCCGATCCATCGCAGCAGTCACAAAAACCATCATTAACTTTATAAGATGGTATTTTTGCTAGAATTTCATAAAAACTATTAATATTAATAAATAGTAAAGGTAAATGTAATACAATTTAAATAACTATATACCTATAGATTTGGAAGAGGTAACTTCACAATTAAAAACTCCATTATTACATGCATTTGTACCTGGTTCATCACTACCATCCACAGGACAATCACAATAATCGTCATTAATTTTAAAAAAGTCTATCTCAGTTTTGGAAGTAAAACAAACAAATTTACCATGTAAATTTGGCAAATATTTAGCAATATCTTGATCGCGTGTCCCACGCAATGAAACAGTTCGACCATCCTTATCACGAAGAAGCTTAGAATGCAACAGTTTATCCCATTTCGCTTTAGTAGTAGCGACGTAATTAGACGTGTGTACTGATCCGCTAATTAATTTTCCTACGATTGCTTGGTTAAGTTCTTTGAAACATAATAACTGATAAGCGTAAAAAGTAACAGCAGCCACAAAAAGAAGGAGAAACGTATATTTTAATCTTTTTCTACGAAATCGACGTTTCCAGGATATTTCAGTTTTCATATTTGCCGGTTCAACAATAGTCTATCGTTTTCAAATCGTTAAAACAAATTTTCTGCGACACCCAATGTTCATCTGTAACGACTGCTCGATAAACGCCAAGTTCAGACAATCAGATGCTAACGTCCATGAACCTGAAAGACAGCGTAAAGTGGACTTGTAGACCCATGTGAAATGCCTCACGATAGTAACCACTTTTAATAAAACATAGATAAAAAAAATTGCTCTTTAATTGTCTATAATTGCTTATCAATTACTTTTAACTGCTCACTTTTTGTTTTCAAGATATTTCCAAAAGACTTTTTTTGGGTTCTCTAGGGATTTTTATGGGTTGGCTACAGTAATTCAATATCACAAAACTTCTAAAATAATGTACAAAACGATCTACCGAGGCCATAAAAAAATTACTCTTTGCTTAGAATTAATTGCTGAATCCTTAATAAGCAACAAATAGGTCAATAAACAACAGATTTTATAGTTCACATTCACATGAAAACTCAAAAACTTGATCTGTCTTATTCCGCAATGACCTTAACAATTAGTCATTAATTGCTTCTTTCTGCCCTGTACTTACTTTTAATTACTCTTTCCTAGTTTTTGATCAATCTGTAAAAATTATCGTGCTGTTTGCACTAGCACAAAGCTAGTCGCACGTGTCAGTCTGCTAGATTGCATCGACGCATAAAACTTGTCGTATTTCAATAAATGATGGCTTGCTCGCTCTCTCTTATTGAATGGCTCCTGTGTAAGAAAGAGATAAAAGACTATCGATGCGACCATATTCGTCTGAGCTACGTGTACATAGTACACATCAATTATTCTATATTTCAAGCGAGGAAAAGTTAAAAGAACGTCAATCTTACTTTCTTCTTTGATAGAATATTCAATTCAAATAATAAAACACGTTCACATTGTTTAAATTGCCCCAAATCACTTGAATTCGAGTAACTCATTTGATGTAATTGTCTTTTCAAGTCTTCCACAAAAACAAATGGTTACGAATATACTTCATCTTTGAGGTACCTGAAGATAAAAAATGTGAAATATAAATAACACTTTTTCGAACATGGTACCTTAATACTTTTTTATATATAATGACCTGAGGATTTAATGTTAGCAAAAGAAGGTGATCGCGTTTCGTGTACCTTTAGAAGGCTTAGCATTTACACTGTGTCAGTTTTGGTTTACATTGATTGAATGTGCGCTCCAAAAGAAAAACTAATTTAGCGTAGGCGTACACAACCGATAATTTTGTCAGTTTAACCAAAGTCTGACTACGGACTGAACAATATCCTTTTTTTATGTAATAGATAAGAAGACAATCGTTATATAAAATTTTGTTAAACATGTAATTGGCCTTTAGTTAGACTGACAAAATCGTCGATCGTGTGCACTTAGGCTTAAGTAGATCCATGGTCATTAGCTTATCTCCCCACCAACAGTTTTTTCTTTTTAACAGTTGAAAATTAAATGTTTAGAATACAAAATTGTAATTTTCAACAACTATTAATTAATTGTTATACTGTAAACATTCGTAAAATATTTCTCACAATACTGACAAAAATGAAATAGTATATTTCACATTTTGTTTATATACATTTATATATATATTACATACATGTACATACATATACACAGTCTGTTTTGACACAGGCTAGGTTGAGTAAAAAGTCGCGTGTCACATGTTATATTAAAAATTCTGTACCTAATCAAAGTTGTCTTTAATTGAAAAGTAACTCCAATTATCGAGACAATTGGAATTTGGTATCAAACTTAATACCATTTTTTAGAATGAATATGTATGTGCATGATAAAAGTATTTACACTTTTACAGTTATAACAATATTTAGTAATTAAAAAGTCAGTAAAAATTCTTATTTATGCCATAATTAAGTTCCCTTTATAACTTAATCACTCTTTATTTACGAATTTTTTTCAAACTTGTTAGCGCTTGAAGGGAATATTAGATAAAATAAAAACAAATTCTGGTATGTGAACTTTTATTATAACTTGTATCAAAGAAACATGTTGTAGAAATAGTTTTAAAGATTACAAGTTATTAGGAAGATTAATATTAGCATAAATTATAATGTAAAAAAGAAGAATGCAAAAAAGTCATATTAGACATTATAATGATTTGTAATGGTACAAACAGATTCTAGCGATACAATTCGTGCATGTATTATTAACATTTAGTTTATAGATTTTTCGCTGTTTTCTGAAATCGATTAACTTTGTTCACATTGGTCTTCTTCCCATTCCTCTACTCATTGGGGGTGCTGAATTCTCCTGACTACTCTTGGGATTCTTAATAGTTTCATCCACTGATAAGATTAAACATGCTGCTTCAGTTGCAGCAGTTAGTGCATTAATTTTTACAAGAGCAGGTTCCCATACATGAATTATCATATTATCACCAATATCTTCACTATTAATATCAACACCAAACCAATAACTGCCTTGATGATGTTTTTGTCGCAGTTTATTTAAAATGTTCGTTGCGTCGAAACCAGCATTATCACATAATTGTCTGAAGTTTTGTATAGATATTTAATACTTATACGTTATAAAATTGAAATCGTCATGAAATAAAAAATAAAGATGCATACCTTGGTATAACTTCTAATGCACGTGCTATTGCTGCAATTAAAAGTTGTTCTTTTCCTGCAATAACACGAGAATAATCTCGTAAAGTCTTCATCAGCTGCATTTCAATCGCTCCTCCACCAGCAACACAGGCATTAGTTTTCAATATACGTTTAACAACCATAATAGCATCATGTAAAGATCTTTCTGTTTCTTCCAAAAACTGCTCTGCTCCACCACGTAATATAAATGTGCACGTTTTAGCTCGTGATCCTTCGTAGAAGAAATTGAATCTGAAGAAAATAATTAACTTTTAATGTAGCGATTATTTACAAACTATATAAATTGAACATTAGCCGTTTATTGTTAAAGATATGTACCTTTCCCCACCAATTTGCTTTTCTTCAAACATTTCACACCTTCCTAAATCTGATTCTTTAATATCGTGAACTGTTGTTAAAATACTACCACCACAAGCTTTCATTGTTCTCTTCAAATCTTCCTCTGGAACCCTGCCTGCACAAAACATGTCTCTGTCTGCAAAATATTGTGTAGCAACATCACCAATAGGTAATTTCGATAATACTACTTGTGCTCCACTTTTATGAATTTTGTCAAGCTTGTCGTATAAAATTTGCCACTCTGCATCAACTATTTTTTGATATTCTACAACATTATCAACACGCACTTCCGCATTATCTCTTTCTGCTTTAAGTTCTAACTCTATATTTAATAGAGCTATTTTACAATCCTGATATTTTTTGGGTTGCATCTCAAATCCAGCATAAGAGAAGGTTTTTTTGAAAGCTACACCTTTAACTAATTCTGAATCTTCTAATGCTCCACCAGAAACCTTTGTTCAAAATATTATATGATAAAAAATCAAGATAAATTATTTCTCAATATTTAAAACTGCTTTAAGCAAAATTTTACCTTTTTAATGCCTATCATATTAAGAGGCAACATATCATCAAGCATCATAACAGCTTTCACAACCATACTACTGAAAAACTCTTTTTGTTGGTGAATCAACTTCGAACTCATAGATGTAGCCGCACATTCTTCTGCAAACTTTACTACTGATCTCTCATTAGTTTTATCTATCTTTATGCTCACTTCATTAATTTTATCAATTGCTACTTTCAGTGCAAGACGGAGAGCTTTGATTATAATACGTGGATGTACTCCTTCCTCAATAAATGGTTTCAACTGTTTCAAAAATTCTCCTGCTAGTAGAACTACACTTGTAGTGCCATCACCAACCTGTAACATAAAAACAAAAATGAAAATAATTATATGAATAAAAATGATAACAAGCACTAACAATATTGTGTATGTTGCAAAAAGCAATTGGTTGTTTCTATTTATAGAGAATTATTATACTACTAAAAAGGTTTACTCAAATGTATGAACTTGTTGAGGTAACTACACATCTTTAAGATGTTACCAGTCCAAAAGTTCTTAAACATAATATTCTCTACAAGTATAGTAGTAATATTTTGCTTATTATATTACCAATTATTTTCTTGTAGAGCCATTATAATATATAAAAAGTATTACTTACTTCTGCATCTTGTGCATTTGCAATATATACCAAGGTTTTTGCTGCTGGGTGAACAACTTCTAAAAGCTTTAAAATAGTTGCCCCATCATTTGAAATAGTGGCTTTTCCATTTTGGTCAACAATAAGCTTATCCATTCCACGAGGACCTAGAGTCGTCTTTACAGCATCCACAACTACTTGACATGCATTTATATTAGATATTAGTTGTTGCTTTCCCTGTGATGCATCTGTGCCCTCTTTCAATAAAATTATTTGAGGTTGCTGTAAAAAATGTATACATGTAAAATTATATATAACATTTATCATTGATAATGCTACAAATAATAATAAAAATTATATACTCTCATATATCTTCCCATTTTTACTATTTTTCATTTAAATACACATATAACTTTAATAATGATATGATAACTGTGTTTTGTGTGAAGTTTTCAGATTTTATAGAACAAATGAATTAAGATTAAACTTTTATTTCTTTGTTCTGTTACTATATAATATGTTCGTTATATGAATTATCAATTACTTTAAATTAGGTGTAAGAGAACAGATATTCTATTATTGAGAATCTGTCCACATGCACATTGTGGGAATAAAGCCGAAATTGATCACCATATAAGGTTAGAAGAACTGAACTTATAACACGATATTCACTTTTACACAGATACGTATATTAGTCTATAATTTGCTTACGAATCTCATAAAGAAAAATTTTTGTCTATAAATGCGAAAAAGAAGTAGCATTTTCAAATACGTTTCTTTAAGTGTTATTAACAAAAACCGGATTCTAATAAGATTAGTACTACGAATCTCTTTCCTTCTTATTAGCAATAATTTATTACTTAATGAATAATTTCGTCATAACTTACCATTTTTATGATTTACTTTATAATTATGCCGCTTTTTTCTACAATTTCACTTATTGTACTCAAACGTAGTTATTTCTCCGACCTGCTAATTGTATTCGAGATGATTCTGCTAGCTGCTAGGCGTGCTATGATACAAGCAGATTTAGCAGATACAAGCATTAAGATTTAAGTATCATTCACACCTAACAGAAAGGAATTTGTCAGAAGTTGTACTTATAATTCAGTAATTGTAATCAAAAACTGTAATGCAAATTTGCTAAAATCTTTGCATTGTTTAAACAGTATTTGTTAGAATAAGAAATTAAATAAAAATAATGTGACATTAAGGCTGTATTCCACTCTGACTGCGAGTACTGCAAACATGACGTCATCACAGGAACTTCCCAATAGCGTTTCGTTAAAATGAGATGCTATTGGCAAATCACTATGACGACCTCATATTCGCAATACTTGCAGTTAAAATGGAATACAGTTTAAGTAATCACAGAAATAAAACAAATTATAATCATAGTTTTTAAGTATAAGCATACCACAAATATGTATAGATATACATAGGTATGTAAATATATACACAATTTTTTTACTTATTTAGGGTAAGTTCAGATATTGCTGGTTATACTATTAAAATGACGTCACATCCATATAAGTTCTATGAGCGTGACATCATTTTCACAACACTGCCAGCAATACCGCAATATTTACACGCACCCTTAGTAAGAAATGAATAACGAAAACAATATACAGTAAATAAAACATATTTTACTGTTTTGAAATATAAAAAAAGAATTGACCGTTTCTTATTTTCATTGAATTTTTAAATAAAGTTAACTTTTAATAAAGTTAACTTTTAATAAAGTTAACTTTATTAAAAATACTAAAAAATATCTACAATGTATATCTAGAAGGTATTCTTAATTATTGCTATTATTATTCATAGCCGACTCTAGTATTAGTCATACTGAACGAAAAACAGCAATACTGGGAGAGTTCGATTTTGCACTGGATAAATAGAGACACACAATATTGCGTACTTTTTCTATCAAGTGCAAAATTAATATGTGGACAAGACTACATGAGGCATTGGGTATACTGAGAGGCCAATGAAGCTAATATCCGAATACGCAGATACATGTATATCTCCGCCTCTAATTAACACCTTTCTGACGCATGTGCATTACGCTCCAGGGAACATAAAAGAGATGAAGCTATATATTTCCCATATGTCTCCATCCTTCCACCTTGACTTCAGCACGCAGCATATAGTTTTATTCATAAATGGCCAAATCGGATTCTCGCAGTGTTGCTGTTTTTTGTTCAGCATGGCTAGTACTCGACTGTGATATCATAATAGCATGCGTGGATAGAAGTAAGAAAAATATTATCGATATTTATCGATATCTGTATCGATAGTCTCACCTCTAGCTACGACAATTAAATAGTTATGAATTCAACCCTCTGTATTTAAGGTGGGGTAAAATTAACCCCAGCGATTTTAAAACTGCTGTATTTTTTTCAAAATATACGTAAGGCGTCTGGTTGTTAAGTAGCTGGAGTTTAGACCTTGTTGCTTCGTGCTATGATGACGAATCGGTTCAACATACAACATCGAAGTTTTCATTGTTAAAACCTAAATGTTCATGTTTATTTATATTGTTTTATGCTAGTTTTAGATAAAAGAACCGCGAAATATCTCGTAAATTTTAAAATAATGATATTTCTGCTGCTCTTTTGGATGATAATGACCACTTTTTCCAACGATGATATTTTTCTTTTAAAATAGTTCAAAAATGTTTTGCGTATCCAAGAAATAAGGATCGAAAAATACCAAATGCACGTATAAAATGTAATTTAGCGATATGTCGGGAACACTCACATTTTATGTGCCAAGAATGAACTGAATTATAAAAAGAATAATCCGTATCAGATAGACTATTACAATTAATGTTTCTATTATTTTAAAAAGTATAATGTATATAGTTTATGGTAATTGTTACAAAAATATATTACAAAGAAGGATTTCATTGAAGATTGTTTCTAAAGATAGTTTTAGCTTTCAGTTCATTAAAAGTTGACTAATTGTTATGTTCTTTTTTTTTTATAATAAATAGTTGCTTTCGTACAATAATCTTATTTTATTTAAATTTATCCTCATAAAAAAAATTAAACATTATTTTAAAGTGCATTTTTATTCGAATGACAATATTTGTAGATGAATAGCATATAGGGTAAAATTAACTTTATGTCGTATGTACAGTGCGTAGCATTTAATTACCTGGTATGCGAAGGATTAAGTAAATGGAATCTAACAATCTAACCTAACCAGTAACCGTTACCTGATTATTATCACGTGATCATTCTTTAAATGAGGTTAGTTAGAATTATCAAGTTTTGCGTGACTATCTATACGTGAATAGAAACTAGAATTTGACCTTCACAACATATTTATTTTTAAACATTGTAACTGTATACTCTATACTAGAGCTACAGGCCGAAATTTTGTACTTATATATAAAGCAAATGACGCATAACTGACATAACCATAATTAGTTGTCACAGGTCACAGACCAATACACAAAGATGATACGTCGAAAACTTTAGTCTGTGGAGCCCAATTAGTATTCTTGGTATATCTAGGGTGGGTAAAGTATTTCGCCGGAATATGTGTATTCTTTTCTTGTATGTATGTCGGTGGTGTTTCTAGGTGTTCTTCGGCTCTTCACTTGGACAGTAGCTATAATAATCATTTTTTGATTGGCAGTTTCAAGCGGATATTACCAGTCTGTAATGTTTATAATTAGTGAACAAATACTCAAACGCAATTTCGTTATTCTTCACTTTTATCTTATTCTGACGTAAAAAACAATCCCTTAAATTTCACCTTAACTGAACACCCTGTACATATAAGATATATATATTATCGAAGAATCGGCAGAATACATCCGCAATAAGTGTATTTACGTGCTCTTCGTGAAAACATAATATTTCAAATTTTTCAGCGAGGTTCATGGCATTAATTGTAAGCTGTATGTAAGTACTTTATGTTTCATAAGAAGTCCCCTAAAATGCATTAGGGACAATTTTTTTCAGGGGACTTTTTATGGAACACATACATTACATACATCAGGTATAACTGAGCCTGCCTAACGATCACATGATCAGGTTTCTATTGTGCTAATATGGCAACGTTACTGGACGTGCGTACTGAAGCTTGGTTTTCAAAGCGTACTATTACTTACGACTTAGGACTTCCGTTAGTCAATTTTGGCACATGCGCATTGTAACTTGGTTTCGTAAAAACAGCGAAGTGCCACCTCTATATGTTACTCTGCGGTCGTGCTACAGCTTTTGAGCGATGCGTGCATTCCTTTAATATACTTATACATTACTGTACATGTAACATTGTAACGAAGTGTATATCCTGTGTTACACAATACTCTTAATTTTATGTGTACCTCAACGAAATTCTGTGTTTGTAGATGCTATAGAACTGGATTATCGTATTATCAAGGTAAAAAGAGATCGAATGCTAAAATTAAGACTTTAATGCTATTTTCAATTTTCAAAATGATTTTATGCATTTCTGTGGTAAGACAGTTCTTAAGCCTGTGTTTTTTTCTTTATGAACGATCGGTACATTGTTTTAACTCACTTCAGTGTTGGAACTTATGTTCATCTATGACAACATAATTTCGAATATTCTCAACATGTACTTGACATTTGGGGAACTTTAGACTATTACTAGGATTGAAGCGTATACAGTTACAATGGATAGTGTACAGAGTACTAGATATTGTCTTGTCCATCTTATGTACAAGATGCTGACCTTACTTCGTTGCACATGCGTGAAATAACTCCCACCTGTCCACGCCGAGCCAATGACAAATCGATGCGTTCAAAATTTTAACGCAAATTCTGAAACCTTTGATTATTTTCTTCGACAGTCATTATTGCGATCTCGAGTCGAATGCGGCTTAGACGTGAACAGTCACGTATACATTAAGTGTATTTAGCGTGAGTTTTATATTAATTTTATTTAGATATCGAAGAATTCTCGTATATCGGTAACCGCACCATTATAATGAAAGAAATCGCTTTTTAGTGACTGATTATTGTTAAAATTTAAATATTAAGTTTAACGTATATAGTTTATCGCACTTATTCTTTCTTCTACTTTTTAATCGATTAATTTGTCCTGCTTTAACTGAAAAATTAATAGATGAAACAAAAGTGAAAGTGGTGTACTTCAAAGCTCCAATAAACGTGAGTTAATGTTAAATAAACATTAGTCTGTTTAAAATACAAAGTGTATTAAAATTATTTTAAAACTACCTTTTTGCATTTTTTATGTAAAATGTTAGAAAAAGATATTTTTCAATATTTTAATGATACTTTAAATAACATTGAGTTAATATATATTCATAAATCAGTCTCAATTGTGTACTCAAAATTACTAATTACTAGGTTCTGATAATAGTGTATATCCTGAAGGTTAGGTTTAATGGCAAATACAATAAATTGTAGCGAACATACCTACGAGTTTATACGACATTTTAAGTAACAACTGCGTACATTGCATAATAAAGACGTAATAATGATGATAAAATTCTTCGATCACCGTGTTTGAATTACTTTGTATGGTACATTTTTAGTTGTTTTTTCTTTAACAATGAAAACGTTTTAATTTAAAGCGAAGCTTAGTTTTGTTGATTTAGTTAAAATAGTTCGATTTTTTAAGTGACAAACAAAATTCATTATTTAACGAAATAATTTAGCGAATACTCAAATTTTAGTCAGCCTCATGATCAACTCTGGTCCGAAGCCAGCACAATCTTGGATGATGCCTCAAAAACAATTTAGGCAATACACAGTGGTCAATTTAAAACGATTTATATAACTGGACAAAGCGTCGTACGATTTTTTATTTTTCTATGTAGGTGCATATGTAGATATCTCCACAAAACAATGAAAGTTGTAATTGAAAAATTAGCCTTTATTATCCCTAATAAAAACATTTGGATTGTTTCTATTTAGATTCTTAACTTTTCCTAATATTTGAGTTGTTTTAACTTTACTTTTTAATAAAGAAATTTTATATGTATACAGAGTGTTTCCAAACATGTAAGACAATTTTGGAGAGTAGGTTCTAAACGTACAGACATTGAAAAAAATTCATGTGTACATCGCACCTTCGCTTCAAAAATGACACAACAACTCAAAAGAAACGTTTACGAAAATATATTTTACATTAAACTGCTTCATGGTCGTAATTTGTAAAACACATTTTCTAAATTGTGTCATTAGTTTTTTAATTATATACTATTTCACATAGATATAGTGTACAGTGTACAGTCCTAAAAGTAGCTACAGTAAAATAAGGAATTACTGGTTTTATACATACAGGATGATTAATTTAAATGGGAACCCTCCGAGTTGTAAATGCTGTTAGCACAGAGCATTCTTATATCGGCGAAACTTTTGATGTTCATGTCCTTGAAATTCGTATAGATCGTGCACAGCTCAGACCCTTATAGACACGGCGTCAGATAATTTCCCTGAAGCAAAGATAAAACATCTACGTGACGTCACGTGTAGGCAAGATGTATAAGGTATGCTTATATGATATATACTACCTATACAGTTTCAGAGTGATATACCAATGTTTCAACATATAAAACTATTTTAATGTTCGACTTGATTATGTTGTTAAGTTTTGTAAGAAATAAATAAATAAATGTATACATACATATATCCTTTTCAAAGTATAGAAGATAATATTTTTTATAGGTACATATTTTAGTCATTAATTTTTACTTTATTATTACAATTTTAAATAGTGCTCAGTATAATACGTTATGGAGATTATAATTTTGCAAAATTTATTTGAATTCGATATTGAGATAGTGATAATATTCTGTAAAAGGTGTCTGATTGATTATTTTCTTAAAACTTATTTTAGCTTAAACAAGTAATAAAAATACGAATAGTACACAAATGTTTGGAGAAAAATTATTTTATTTCTACTTGAAGATTATAAAATAAAATAGTTTCAGTCTACTGTTGCGTATTTTATATTTATCATAAACTAATTTGTTGCCTATATATTGTTGTGTATTTTCTTGCAACCATAAATACAACATGTTTACACCATTTTTAATAATTTGCAATGTAAGTTAATGTCGTGTCAACCATTTTGAATCATTTTTTGCCCACATGTGATATACTATCTACGTTATCGTTGCTTCACTCGATTCCTGAAGTTCCTATACACATAGTATACACAGATCTAAGGTGCACACATTGAACTGGAGTGCGGACCCCCTGTAAGAAAAAGAAGGAGGGAGGGAGGTCAAAGCGAGAGGTCCGAACTGGGGTGAATCTGTCCTTGTTCTTCCTATTATCCCTCTCTTACCAATTGCTGTACTGTAGAGGGGGTACTAAACGACGACACATATGTGCCTGCATGGTTAGACTGCGATAGCATCACCTCAGTTCTTGCCTCTTCTGGACGGCCGCCCCTCCGCAGTACGCACTCCAGTTAGGTATATAGCTCAATGGGTGCACACCATAGGAAACAGCATTGCCAGTTCTCTAAAAAAATATGTTTCCGTCACTTTATATCAGGCAGTAGATAAAAGAGGAATCTGTCTAGATATTGAAAAAACAGTGTAAAACGAGGAATATTTCAAGCGTAATATCACAGCCTCTGTGGTAATATTATATTAAGCAATTATTTTCTAATAGCATGTTAATAAATAATGTTGTAATTAAAGATTATGTCAGAAATAAGTATTTAAGAAATGTATGTACAACTGTATTAGAGAGATATGTCTCATTTTAATAATTTTATTTCATTTAATAATTACTTTTGCTATGTTATATTACACATATAATTATAAATACTTTCACAAATTTAGAAAAATTGTGATATTAAAAGAGAATATTACAATATAACATAAATAGTGACATGAATAGTGGAAATATAATTGGTATAATTACACATACATTATTTCATAACTTTATTTTACATATAAATTTATATGAATTACAATCAAAACCTTAATTTCATAATATTTTGTTCATTTAAGTAACGGCTATTATACATTTGTAGTAGTTAAGACTTGCAAGGATAAACTGTATTTTTGATTGAATGTACAGAAAACCTAGGCTTATACCTGCAATCCACAATCTGCAAATAAAAATATTGAACAAAGTGTGAAATATTAATTTATATACTTGTTTGCATGCGATGCTATTATATGTTGGCAGCAGATGAGACTCGCAAGAGTAAACTGTGTATTTCTGATTGAATTAACAGAAAACTATGGTTTATGTACACCTGCAGGCCACACGTTGCAAATAAAACATAATAAATAATGAGAAGAAAGTATGAAATATTAAATATTAACTGGTTCGAATACACATACACACACGCACCCTACATTATAAATTATACACATATACTGCAGTAACAAAAAATATATATACTGTTTGCTATTAAAAAATGCACTTTTATAAGTATGTATCTATATTGTCGAAACAGACTTCATACCTGAATAAAGTGAAACTATCTATGAATACTGATGATCTTGTTATAAAAATTTGTTTATAATTTTTACAACGCAAAAGTAATTTACAGGTCATAACAAAAGCTTGAAGACAAATATTGTTTTCTTTTAATTACATCTGCAATAACGAAAATAGCTTCTTTAATTTCACACACTTTAATTTCATGACAGTTTTTGATATAAATTGCACACCATAGAAACTTTAAATAATGAATCTTTCTATGCCAAATCTTATTTACGTAGCTACATTCATGATTTTACATTATAGCTTCTCTAGCTGCTTTCAGGTCTCCACCAACATAGGTCCGCAATCTGAAACTAATCTATACATGTAATAAGATTATGGGGCATCAGAACTGTGTGCTGAAGCCAAGATGGAAGGATGGAGATACATGGGAAGTATACAGGGTGTTTCATAACATGTGGAAGTCTCTTCATGAGTTGATTGTATGCTTAAAAATAATGAAAAAAGGTCATATAAACGCATGTCCTATCTGTATTCGTTTATGAAATATAATAAATTTTCTGTTTTACAAAAGATGCTCAAAATGACCACCTTGAATTAGAAGACAAGCCTGCATTCATCTTGTCATCAATCTGGTTACTCTCTCTATCATTCCAGATGTTTCTCGAATTTGTTGGAAGACTTGCTGTATTCTATTTCGTAATATTTCAGTATTTTCAATCGATGATGCGTATACAATACATTTTAAATGTCCCTACAAATGAAAATCTAATGGATTTAAATCTGAAAAACGAGCAGGCTATGCAATAGGACATTCACGACTAATTCATTTATTTGTAAAATGTTGGTTTAAAAAATACCTAACTATTGCGGTCTATGGAAAGAGAGACCGAATAGAGAATTTGCTCTGCTTATAAAATTCATTATATCTCATAAATGAAGACAGATAGAATATACGTTTATATGCCTTTTTTCATTGTTTTTAAGCATGCAATCAACTGCCGAAGTGGGTCCCATATATTAAGAAACACCCTATATAGCTCCATTTCTTTTATGTCTGCTTGAACGCAATGCGCATGCGTTATGGAAAAATGGAGATATTTAGCAAGTATATAAATCCATTTCTTTTATGTTTCTCAGAGTGTAATGCGCATGCGTTAGATCGTTGACGAAAACAGACAAAGAGATATACATATCTCTCATAAGAGATAATGTATATCTGTACTGTGTTGTTGGCTTCATTAGCTTTTTATTAGAAGTGTACTCAATGCTCTGTATAATCTTATACATATATTTTTGTTACAATTTTTATTACAAGTTCGGCGGTATCCTTAGATATTTCCATCTTGTTCACTAACATTGTTCGTGTCACTATAAATATTATATTATAATTTTGCCTTTTAATATTACAATTTTTCTTTTGCAAAAGTATTTAATTATACATTATATGTAATGTAATATAACAAATGTAATTATTAAATAAAATAAAATTTTTAAAATGATATACAGGGTGTCCTAAACTAAGTGCGGGAGCCAGGAATGGGAGATTCCTGGGGTGATTCTAAACATTTTCCTTTGCAAAAATGTCCTCCAAAGCTTTGTTAACAAGTTATTAACGAAAAACACCGACCAATCAGAGAGCGCGAATAGCAAGCGCTCGGAGGATCAGCGTCAGGGCACAAGCTACGTGGAACGTCAGCTACTCATCGTGCTCGAGGCTTATACAAAAAACTCAAGACCTTTACGTTATTGCCCAATTTCTCCTAAACTACTGGATGAAAAATTATGAAAAAACTCAGGGACACGCTAGCTATCGCGACACATATTGTGGAATTTTTTCAGATTTTTAAAATAATTAACAAAATTGTAAAACATAAAAAATGGGGAAAAAGAGTCTTAAAATGCCGATTTAGTAAAGTAATGTCATAGTAAAAAAAAATAAAAAGCAATGTTTTCGTAGTTCCTACGGATTGTACGTTATTTTACTGTGTATTAAAAAATTGAAAACTGTACAAGAATACTTATTTCATAATGAATGAACGAAAATTGAACGTATTAGTTGCTGTAATCGGTTAAAAAGTACGGAAACATTAATTTTTATTTTTTTAGTTATGACGGGCCAAAGCAAAAAATGTTTAAATAAATTGAGATTAACAATATGACTCTAGTAATATGAATAATTACTATAGATAAAACTCACCCATTCGGAGAGGAATTCACCTGCTGCTTGAACACTTGCTCCATTGGGTCACTGTGCCGATCCCGATCATTGGGGAACGATGCCCAGGTAGCGTTGATCGCAAGTACAACACCACAAGAAGCCACCTTGAATTTACAATACTTCGCGGTCACCAATACTGATCACATCACCAAATGAGCACTTGACTTTTTATTGACCGACAACCGATTATTTTGAAACGTTCTGCGGCATTCCATAAATAAAAGCAAGATGTTATACAGTTCGGCGGCGAAATTGCAATCGATACTGATGATTTTTTCCGAAGTATCTTTCCTCGTGCCCTCGCATCCCTCCAGTGCGACTTCTCGGGGTGTAGCTTCGTCAAAATACTCGAATTTGATTTGTTAGTTGACACCAACAGGGTTGGTTCTTCCTCGGTTACTTTTTTTAGTGGAGGTGGTAGTCTCTTCATCGGGTCGAAAAAGTCACAAGTAAATTTATGGGGAAAAGCAAAGGCATGTCGGATTAGCGTAGGAGATCGTAACGAGTATCTCGCAAATGTGGCCGTTTATGATCACAGGTATTGCCTTGCCTAGTTCGAAGGAGCCATCCATACCCGAGACCGAAGGCCGCGAGGGCCGCGTCGCGCTTACTATGAAAGTCCTTTCGATGCATTCGGACGGATGAAATATGGAATTACCCGTTGTTAAAACGCGTGTTGGAGAAACTCTTTTGCCCTTAAACATTTGGTTAACGAATGTCTGGCAGAGACTAAGTCGTCACCGCATCGAGGGTTAAATACATCAATTGTATTCGAATCCCTTTAACTATTTCGATGGCTGCGTCCTGCGACCGAGCCTTTCTTTTTATCACGCTGTACATGTAGTGATCGTACATTTATTCTTATTGTTTGCCCTGCTACCTTACAAAATATTTTTATGAAACAAAATCGAAAAAATTCGTAGAATTATTCCGAAGGAAAAGAAGTATGGATCAGATTTTCTTATGGGAAGGATAGGAAAATGATAGAGAAAAGTAACTTATATTTTGTATTTAAACGGCAAAACCAGATAAACTGTTTGCCATTGTATTGAATTTAATAATTTCCAAGTGGTTTATAAAGGGAGATCCTGATTTTACATATACCTAAATGCATTTACCTGCACGTAAAAGATCCGTCAAGTCTTTAATACATAGGTGAACCTCTCTTATAGGTCGAAAAGGTTTACGAAAATTGGGGAAGAGAGAAACAAACATCGGATGATCACTGTTAGTGTGCCGTAATAAAATGCATACCGGTCGCAGGACTCTGACATTGAAGTAACTAAAGAATAAGAAAACAATTGCCGTATTTTCCTCTGATTGATGAGTTTGTCTGTCTGTGCGAGACATCCCTTGACCAAATGTTTAACGTTCAGAAGCTTTCCCCAAATGGCGTTTCAACAACGGCCAATTCCATATTTCATCCGTCCCAATGCATCGAAAGGACTTCCATGGTAAACGCGACGCGATCGTTGCGGCCTTCAGTCCCGGGTACTGACGACTCCTTCGAACTTGCAGGACAATACCTATGATCATAAACGGCCACATCTGCGAGACACTCGTTACGGTCTCCTACACTGATCCGATATGCCTTTGCTTTTCCCCATGAATTTGGTTGCGATTTTTTCGACCCCAAGAAGAGACTACCACCTCCACTAAAAAAAAGTAACCGAGGAAGATCCAACCTCGTTGGTGTCAACTAACAAATCAAATTCGAGTACTTCGACGAAACAACACCTCGAAAAGTCGCGCTGGAGGGATGCGAGGGCACGAGGAAAGAGACTTCGGAAAAAATTGCCAGTATCGATCGTAATTTCGTCGCCGAACTGTGTAACATCGTGTTTTTATAGTGCTCGTTTAATGAAGTGGTCAGTGTTAGTGACTGCGAAGTGTTGTAAATGCAGGATGTCTTCTTGTGGTGTTGTACCTATGATCAGCGCTACCTGGGCATCATTCCCTAGTGATCGGGATCTGCACAGAGACCTAATGGAGCAAGTGTTCAAGCAGCAGGTGAATTCCTCTCCGAATAGGTGAGTTTTCCTGATAGTAATTACTCGTATTACTAGAGTCATATTATTAATCCTAATTTATTTAAACATTTTTTGTCTTGGTTCGTCAGAATTAAAAAAATAAAGATCAATGTTTCCGTACTTTTTACCGATTACAGCAACTAATATGTCCAATTTTCGTTCATTCATTATGAAATAAGTATTCTTGTACAGTTTTCAATGTTTTGATACACAGTAAAATAACGTACAATCCGTAGGAACTACGAAAATATTGCTGTTTATTTTTTTTACTATGGCATTACTTTACTAAATCGGCATTTTAAAATTCTTTTTCCTCGTTTTTTATTTCTTACAGTTTGGATAATTAATTTAAAAATCTGAAAGAATTCTATAATATGTGTCTCAATAGTTAACGTGGCCCTGAGGTTTTTCATAATTTTTCATTCAATAGTTCAGGAGAAATTGAGCATTGACGTAAACATTTGGAGTTTCTTGTACAAGTCTCGAGCACGGTGAATAGCAGACGCTCCATGTAGCTTGTGCCCTGTCGCTGGTCGGCCGAGCGCTCGCTATTCGCGCTCTCTGATTGGTCCGGGTTTTTCGTTAATAACTCGTTAAAAAAGCTTCAGAGGATATTTTTGCAAAGGAAAATGTTGTTTAGAATCATCCCAGAAATCTCCCATTTCCGGCTCCCGCACTTAGTTTGGGACACCCTGTATATCTTTCTAATACAGTGCATTTGAAACGATACATATCTTCCTAATTGATACATTTCTCAAGTGCTTATTTATGGCACAATCTTTATTTACAACATTATTTGTGAACGAACTATCAAGAGTTAATTGCTTAATATGATATTATCACAGGAACTGTAATATTAAGCTTTTAGTATTCCGCGTTTTCGATTATTTCTTCGATATCTATCTTTCTTCTTTTACCTGCTGCCTGATAAAAGGATACACAGATATATTTCTTTAGAAAACTGGAAACTTTATCCTTCAGAGACACGAACATTAAAGGTTTCGATAGAAGTTTCGCTTCTGTAAGAATACTCCAGAGTTAGGAAATATTAAATACCGTACAACTTGAACTTTTTTCATTGTTTTCGTGTCTAAAACATCTTCCAAAAATGTCCCACATGTGTGAAAACACCCTATATAAGTACTTTATTAAAAAGTTCAAATATTGAAATTTCTGAAGAATTCAAATAGAATAGTTTAATAATACAAACTGCTTGAGGGGAATCATGTGAAATATGGCGTAAGATATATGGGTGAATGAGTGCTGGTAATTAAAGAAGAAAACAGACCTAAAAGAAGTCTTAAGATGTGAAAAAAAGATTTAAGAAAGCAACTTGGGAGAAAGAGGATACAACAGAGGTAATATGATGAGATTAAAAGGCAAGGAGAGAAGAAAAAATAACAGAAAGGCAGGAAGCGCGAAAAGAGGTTAAAAGTGCATATCGATTATACTGACAGTTTATCAGTGATCAAATATAGTTTATCGATCATTCAGAGTCATCTAGGGAAGGAAATAAATTATAATAAGTAAAGGAAATAATTACCCATCAAAATCAAGAGAAACGTTAGATAAATAAAGACAAGGTAATCTGGCAGTAAGAAAACGAAGTACCGAAACAATTCTACTAATCACAGTCGATGAGTAAGTACGTAGATGAGAGGGTACGGATGAAGAAGACGGAGAGACAAAAAGAACTCAAGGAAAAGCAAAAGAAAAGAAGAAGACCAACGAAGGCCGAACAGTGTGGTAAACAGAGATCGCACAATCTCGGTTCAATCAAGGATCTCTCAAAAAGAAAAAGAGAGAAAATATAAGAAATCGAAAGAGAGAAGGCGGAGGAAGAACGGTCTACAAATTTTCTCAAAATAAGAAATGTGTACAGATTATTATCAGGTAAGAGCACAGAGGAAATAAGAAAACAGAAAAAACAAGTTAAGGAAGAAATTGCCAACGAGAACATGGAGGACCTAACAGCATTAATATTAAAGATAAAAAAGGAAATGTAGGAGGGGAAAAAAGTCTCAGTGATGGAATAAAAGAACTAAAGGACAAATGGATAACAAGGGAAGAGTGATGGGAAAAAGAAAAGAAAGAAACGGAGAGGAGATAGAAAGAGATAGAAAGCACTGACATACGCAGAGCTTAGAAAATTCAGACTGAGTCAGGTGTCTCGGCCGCCGTCTGCTAGAACAGACAACAGTCAAATCACGGTCAACGGAAAAACGGTAATTGAAAAAGGAAACATGGATAAGAATCAAAACAAAAAGGACAGAAAAAGTAAAAATGATAAACAAGAAATGGGATAACTTAAAGAAAAAGAGAGAAAGAAAACACTTAAGATAGGGTTTTGGAATGTTGCAGGAATCTCAAACAAGGACAAACAATTCTGGGAATATATAGAAAGCCTAGATATAGTGGGAATGTTTGAAACATGGATTGATGAAAAACAATGGGATAGATTAGCGGAGAGATTTTCAAGACAATTTGACTGGAAATGCCAATTCACAAGAAAAGACAAGGCTAAAGGTAGGGCAAGCGAAGGAATTACAGGGGTGAAAAGAGGAATAGAAGCAATAGAAACAAGAACTGAAAGAGAAGATATACAAGAAAGAAAAATTAAATTAGAAAAAAGACGTATAAAGAATAACAGAGTATAATACATACATAAAGGAAATGAGAATGGCTTTAGGCGAAATAGTAGTTGAAAAAGAAACTCAGAATGTGGTCATAGGAGAAGATTTTAATGCTAGAATCAGCCTAGATGGAGGAATAAATGAGATAGATGAAGAAAAATTGTAGGCAAAGAAATCTAAACATCGAATCAAAAATAGGAAAGGGTAGCAACTGCTGAAGATGGTGGAGAACAAAGGATGGGAAATTTTGAATAGAAACACAGAAGGAGACGAAAAAGGAGAATTCACTTATGAGGAACCTAAGGGTAATACAATAATTGACTATGTAATAGTTAACCCAAAAACAAGACAGGAAGTAAAAAAATTAGTAATTGAAGAGAGGATAGAATCAGACCATAAGCCCCTAACGGTTGAAGTATATGTACACACGAGACAAAGAGAAAGGGAAAAAGAAATATGGAGAGAAAAAAGAATTTGGTCAGACGTAGGAAACAGGAGATACTATACAGCACTACAGAAAGTATCATTCAGAGAAAATAAGATCAATAAGATGATGAAAGAACTAATAGACAAGCTAGAAAAGGCGATACGTAAGAAAAAGAATAAAAGCAGGCAGGTGGAAAATAGGAAGCAGTAGGTGGTGGGATATAGAATTGCTCGTGACGATGTACAGGTCGCTGGATTGCATCGATCATCTAATGCAATCTTCGTTGAAATTGGCAGGTCGAATTGAACAAATCGATTAGTTAACAAAATTACAACAGTTTAATAATCACAGTTCTACAGATCTTGGTTGTTCACGAGTGTCTTTTTTACAAAGTTCTGTCACTCCGGCTGTGTTCGAGTTTTTATCAAACTTTTTTGGGGGTTGGAAACGTTGGTGGTGGGTGAACTGTACGTCGATTGGTCGTCGTCTTTCTGCGTAGGTTGGCCTAAGAACTACGGTAAAGTGGGGCTTTTGGTAGCAACAATTTCTTTTTGCAGTTTTCGGAAACAATGTTTTATGAGGGGCATTGTTCCTTTAAAACGGTTCATTACATCTGGTGTCTGGATGGCGCGGTACGCGAGGTCGAGGTAATGGTCGTAAAGTAATCGAAAGTCACTGGAGGTATCGGTCTGATGGTTTACGGGTTCGCAAATTAATATTTGGTTTTTACAACGCTCTTATATGTCTAGAGATTAGTATGGGTTTCAATACAGTCCTTAGGACTGGACATACCGCCCGCCCCCCTTGAACTATTTATAGTTCAACGTGAGTATTTGTGATATATGTGTTATGCATAATACAAACTAGTGGGTGATAGTATCATATGAATTCTTAGACTTAATATTACGCGGCGTTATGAAAATGAGTTAGGATTACAAAAACTTAATATCTACGTCGATATAAGAAAACAAAAAAATGGATAAGCTACTATCGCACTCTTATTCGTACAGTGGCAGGTGTGCTACTCGTTTAACGCAACGTTTTTATTCCCCCCCTGGACGTCTTGATAGTGATGACACGACCACTCCGTCGTCACCTGGATGAACTGCCGTGACTCATCCAAGAGGCCAGCACATGGGTGGCACATTATCTTCCTTTAGGATGACTAGGCTGCCGATTGGAAAATGAGGTGCCTTTTCTGCGTGCCATTTTGCTCGTGAAGACAACCGTCCGGTTGTCCGTCAAATTTTCGCCAATGAGGAAATGCCCTGGAGTGAGAGCGTGGAGATCGTTGGGATTAGAAGAAAGCGGAGTGATAGGACGGGAATTTAATATAGCTGCTATTTGATTGATGACAGTCAACAATGACTCGTAAGAGAGTAGAGCATCATCGATTACTCGTGTTAAATGGTGTTTTGTCCGTCATACAGCAGCTTCCCATAATCCGCCAAAATGTGGAGATCTGGGAGGAATCGTATGCCAACTAATACCGTCATTGGTTAATCTCGCGGTAATTGTATCGTTCGTGTTTTGGGAATTCAGAAACGCGTATAATTCCTTAATTTTGCGTTTTGCACCTATAAAATTTGTTGCATTATTGGAATAAATATCGCTTGGCAAACCCCGTCGGGAAAAGAATCGACGAAGAGTTGAAATGAACGCGTCTGTTAGATCGTTAACAATTTCAATATGGACCGCCTTTGTCGTGAAACAGACAAAGATGGCTAAGTATACTTTGATTTTGTTGCGGTTCCTGTAGATCTTTTCTTTTATGAATAATGGACCACAGAAATCTACACCGGGTTGCATGAACGGTCGCAAATACGTTACACGACTGGCTGGTAAGTCGCTCATTTTGTATTTAGTGTCAGGCGGATTGGCTCGGTAACAACGGATACATTTGTGTAGGATGTGTCTGATAAGGGTTGTCCCTTGCGGTATCCAAAATTTTTGGCATACTGCATTGAGAGTAGCTTGAATTCCTGCATGGAACTGTTTAACGTGTTGCTCGATAATTAATTTTGCAATATGGCTACCTTTAGGTATCAATATCGGATGTCGCGTGTCGTAGCGTACGTTTGCGCGAGATAATGGTCCACCCACTCTAAGCAATCTGTCGTTATCTAAGAAAGGGTTTAAAGGCGCTGTTTTCCCGGTTCGTGTACCTGCATTCTTTAACGCGTGAATTTCGTGATGGAATTCGCTTGATTGGACAACTTGCACGATGCAACGTTTGGTCCAGTGAATTTCGAATACGGATAAATTTCCTTTATTGGCTTCCTTGCGTGAACTATTGTATCGAAATCGTAATATGTATGCGACTATGCGCTTAAGTTTACTGTATGAAGAAAATGTTTCAAATATCTCCTCATTGATAGTGTGCGAGGATAGAGTGACGACCGGTCGCGTTTCGAGTATGTCGATCGGCTCTAAAACAGACTCCGGCCACTGGGGATCATCGCTTCTTAACCATGGCGGTCCATAAAACCACAGGTCATTGTGTAACAATTCTCGAGTTGTCAAACCGCGGAATACCAGGTCGGCTGGGTTGTCTAATGACGGCACGTGACGCCATTCTATGTTGTTTGATACGTTTTGAATGTCAGTTACCCGATGCGCTACAAAGGTTTTTAATGTGTGGGATGGAGTTCTTATCTAATGCAACGTAATCGTCGAATCGGACCAAAAAGTGATCCTTTCAAACGAGATTCGACGTAATGACTGGACCGTGGTTTGATATAATTGACATAATAAATATGCGGCGCATAGCTCGAGACGAGGTAACGTTCTCGTTTTTAGAGGAGCCACGCGAGATTTTGCCGAAATTAGCTGTGTATCTACTGTACGGTTCTGATCTACGGAACGCATATACATATAGACACGCACCGTATGCCTGTTCGCTTGCATCACAGAAGCCATGCAATTGTAATTTCACATGTCCCTTTACTGCCAGCGGTCTTGAAACTGAGATTTTATTTATCAATTCTAGTTCTCTACAGAAGCTAGTCCATTTAGTGTGAATGTCGATTAGAACTGATTCATCCCAATTTAATTGCAATTCCCATATGATTTGTAGCAAGACATTTGCCCGGATGATTATGGGACCTAACAGTCCGAGAGGATCGAAAAGTGAGGCTGTTAATGATAGAATATTCCGTTTTGTGACGCGCGCTTTATGGTCGATGTTTTTGATATTATACGTGATTTTATTGTGTCGTGGGTTCCAATCTATACCGAGCGTCTTTATTGTATTGTTTAAATCGAGTCGTAAATGTGTAGTGTCTGTGCAGTCGTCCAATGTGTCAACAAGTGATTGATCATTGGAGGCCCACTGTCTTAATTTGAAACCACCCTTTTCGCACACCTGAAGCAATTCGTCGCGAATTAATTTGACTTCTTCCCGTGAGTTCGCACCTGTCAACAGATCATTTACATAAAAGTCTTCGCGCAAGGTTCGCGCGGCAGGTGGGAATTGTTTTCCCTCGTCTATGGCAAGTTGATGCAAAGTGCGTATAGCTAAAAACGGAGCAGCGGAAGTGCCCTATGTGACTGTATTAAGAGTGCATGTTTGAATGGGATCGCTAGTGTTGGTTCGCCATAATATTTGTTGATATTTACGGTCATCAGGATGAACCCACACTTGACGGTACGTTTTTTCTATGTCTGCGGTTAATACATAGGAATGGGATCGGAAACGAATAAGTAAAGCATATAACGTTTCTTGTATTGTCGGGCCAGTTAGCAGATGGTCATTAAGAGAGGTTCCCGTTGAGGTTTTGGCGGACGCGTCAAATACTATCTGTAGTTTCGTGGTTACACTTGATTGTTTAATGATCGCGTGGTGAGGTAAATAATATCCGTCGTCCGTTCAAGAGTTCTCGATCAGAGTCATGTATCCTAACCGAAGGTATTCGTTTAAGAATTCAAGATATTGAACCTTTAGACCCACGTTTTTCAAGAATTTTCACTCCAAAGAACAAAATCGTCGTTTAGCCATTGAATAAGATTCCCCGAGCGCTGGTACATTATCCTTTATAGGCAACCGGACTACGTAACGTCCAGTCTGTGCATCGCGTGTGGTGTTCAAGACAAAGTGTTGTTCTGCCTTGCGTTCTTCGAAAGAATATATTGTCTCGTGATACGGTTCCTCTAATTCCCAAAATTTCGCGAGTTAATCATGAATGCTTTCTTTCGCTAGGTTACAACGTACGGGGTGTGTAGATTGAAGTGCGGTGACTCTACCTGTAAGAATCCATCCGAATTGCGTCTTTTGCAGCGCGATCGTGTTGTGATTTAATCTAATTTGCTCTACGCATAACAATTGTAAGAATAGTTCTCCACCTATTAAACCGTCTATTTCTGCAGGAATGTTGAATTTCGGATCTGCGAGCGGGATATTGTTCGGAATTGAAAGTTCCTCTATTGCAATAACACGAGACGGTAACATTTCTGTAATGTGTTCAATTACTGAAAACGTTGACTCGGTTCGGAATTTATTGATGCGCGATCGAATTGCAATGGTAACAGAATGCTTTATGTTAGTCGTCCCCCGATTAATGCCTATTACTGGGATATTTATCCTTTTACGTGGTAATCCTAGACGCAAGGCGGTGCGTTCACTTAAAAAGTGTGATTGTGAACCTGAATCTGTTAGCATTCGACACGGTTGAAGTTGACCCTTATTATCCACGATATGGACAATAGCGGTTGCCAGTATAGTTTCTGACCTGATGTTCGCGCTCAGAACCGATGTGTTTACTCGAGTCGCGGTCTGTTCAGGATTGGTAATTAGCGTTACGCTCTTCCTAATAGGAATAAACGATATAGTTAAGAACATCAAACCTCCGATTCAGGGAAACCTTTTTACTGACAATTTAACCTTAACCTGTAGTGGAAAAAATTTGATTACAGTCACAAAACTTTTACAGTCTTTTGACATGATCCAAACAATTAGGTCTCAAATTCTCTACATAAAAAACCCAGTTCATCACATTCTCCAGAAAACGTAAGCAAAACCACAATCCCCCCAAACTCTACATGGGCAACCTCCTTGGACTTATTTTCGACCCTAAACTTACATGGGTACCACACATCAAACACCTTAAGAAATCATGTATACAAAGAATGAACATCATTAAAACATTAGCCAACAATAAGTGGGAAGTCGACTAGGAAATCATAAAAAAAATCTACCAAGCAATAATTAGATAAAAAATAGATTATGGTTCAATAGTATACAACTCAGCAAAACGAAGCGTACTCAAAATAATTGGCCTAATTAAAAATTCTGCCTTAAGACTTATTACTGGAAGCTATCGGACAATAGTATTCTGTTTGAAACGAAATAAACATCGCGAGAGCAAAGGAGGAAACTTATAAGTCTAAATTATGCCATTAAAATAGCATACATCCCGGAAAACCCTACATTTAAAAATATTTTCACAATGAGAAATTCCCGAACACAAAATAAAAAGCCAAAATTATTTCAAAGACACAAGTACAAGTGAATTCATATCTTCACCTATTGCAACAAGAAATTTCAGCAGAATGGCCCCTTGGACTCTATATATTCCTGCAACAAACAGTGACCTAGCAGACTTATTAAAAAACCAAAAAACCAACACTGAGTATAAAACTGAGTTCTTACAATTAGATAACAAATACGGAAAACACAACAGAATATTCTTTGATGTATCAAAAACCCATCAGGGAAAGGAATAGCAATTATAACTAACGATAAGATCATAAAACAACGTACACCAGAACCCTTATCGATCTTTACAGCCGAAGTATACATAATACTCGAAGACTTACATTTCATTAAAAGAAATAACTTCCAACACTACCTCAGCCATAAAAAACATAAATACAAAAAAGAAACACGAAATCATTCAAAAGATCCAAGAAACTTATACAGAACTTACAAACGCTGACAAGTAGGTTCCTTCCCATCAGAGAATACCCGAAAATAAAAAAGCTGATTCTTATGCAAAACAAGGAATAACCTCCTCGTTAAACGAATCAAATAACCCAATTCCTTACCAAGACCTCCTTAAGTCAATCCACAATACAGGAAAAAACGAATGGAAATCACTATGGAACTCGACAAACAGAATCAAGATACATGACACAAGATTTTTACCAACAAATGCCTTCCGGGGAGATGAATAGAAAAAACAGGATAATTATTGCAAGACTGAGAGCTGGGCTCTCCAAAATTACACGCGAATATTTGTTGAAGAAATCAGAACCATCGATTTGCGACCACTGCAACCAATCACTATCAACGAACTATCTACTCTACGAATGCAGAAGATATGAAACACATAGATGCAAATACAAAGTACTTCCAATTATGACCCTCACATCATAGAAGCACATTGAAAATACTTTAAATTATTTAAAGGAAACTCAATTGTATCACAAAATTTAAAAAACAACTGAGTCTGTTGTTAATGACCATGCCGTCGATACGATACTAAACCTAAAAGAAAAACAAAAAACAAGAAGGGAAAAGACAACAACGTACGAGCTACTGAAAGAAACAGAGGAAGTAACAAATTGGATGGAGATAATTAAAAGAAGGAAAGAAATAGAAAGAGAAAAACAAATGAGACATAGATAATTACTGATACCCTTAAAATGTTGTAAAATGTAATTACTGGGCTGTGTCTAATCTATATTGCTTTCGTACTACTATAGCATATTTCCGTATAAAGATTGCTTTAAAGTTCAAGGGAAGTGTGGCAAGAGAAAATATGAGTCATTAATATATCGATTGAGAAAATTACATGACCAGGTGAAGTATTTCGGGATTAGTTAAAAGTCAAAGTGGAACGATATTTCATTCTCTAAAATGCACTCTTTTACACTTACAATGTTCAATTTATTTTCTAATAAAATATTTTACCTAACTGTGGTTAGAGTTGTAATATCATCACAAAGTGTTTATGTTTTACATTGTACTGTGTAATAAGTATCAGCTACAATGTGAGATATTTCTTTAGTTTATATCATATTTCATATATCAAAAGTTGTACTTTTTATTTTTATAAAATAATGGAGTTTCCTTATTTTTAAAAAAGTAAATTTATAAATTTACTTATGTATAATATACTATTGAACCTATGTTATGTAATACTTGTTTTCAATTTTGTCTGAAATTTTGTAAATAATTTCAACAATTTAAGTAGAGCAATTGAAACTGATTTACCCTCTAGCAATTTTAGGATTCATAATCGATTATTTAATATTGTATTACTGTCAGTTAAAATGTTTTATTTAATTAGAACTATTATATTATTAAAAACAGATTTAATATTGGTTATTGAGTTATAATGTTACATACTGAATTAACAGAACAGAATTTATAGACGATTGGAAAATTCACTACAGTGAGTATTATGTAAGTAGAGAGGTTTGGGGTAAGGTGGCGATACTAAGCGAAAATAAGAGCAACTTCTTTATTCCATATACAAAAAAGATAATATTTTAAATAATTATTTAGAAAGTTCTCATCACCGATTTCGATAACTTTGAAATATGTTGTTAAGGTCAACATTCTGAACAACTTTTTGCAATATTCTGAACAACTATTCTGAACTACTGGTAGTACAAGTGGAAAGGGAGTGATTTTACATGAAATGATAAGTCGAGAATATAGAATAAACTTTTTCGATAAAAGTATAGTTTTTGACGCTTGAAGGATATAGAGGTAACAGGACACTCTCGGTTTGACACCTGATTGTTTCTACGGTACGTTGGGAGCATTCCCATTTCTCTCTTTACCCCTCAAGCGCCTAAAATTGTATTTCAGTAGGGGAGACCAGAACAAAAGTCACAATTTGACTTTGGATTACGATTATGCAAAAACTATTACACTTACAACAAAAATGTTTGTCACACTCTTAAATACCTATCTGACATTATTGAGTCAAAGAGGTTTTGCTATATAACGAATAATATCCAAATCATCAGTAAAAAAGTGAGAGCCATGTAAAATGTTACAATTGACCCTTACCATAAGGTGGTTGTAACGTGCCCTCTGGTCGATAGTAACACAAATTTATTTTTAAAAAATCAGAATATTTATAAAACTAAATTATAATAATAAACGAAGAAAAGTAAAATAATCGTATACATACAAAAAAAGACAAATATAAATGAAATTTTTTAAGAACTGCAAGATTTTTGCCTAATTACGTAACTATTCTATTTCGCACTTATGGCGAATGTACGAAAGATGGCGTTTTGTGCATTTCTCATTTGGTCAATCCTTGCACTTTATGAACTACATATATCCATTTTCCATTCTCGTTCAGTGCGTATTTTTTCATCGTTTGTTTCAAAAAATGTATTAAATTTAGCTCATGTTGATAAAACTACAGATGCTGACTATTTGATTATACAGTAATGTTGCGGACGAGAGACGTTTCGTCTACACTCTACACGGACGAGAGCTGTGGTTTATCCCCACTACCTCGTTTGATACGTGCCGTCGAGAAACCAATTCTTAGAACCATTGCGTTCGAGCTCGACGCCCGAGAACAAGGACGTCATAAAAAACAACGATAGCATTAGGGATTTAAATAGGAAAAATTGAAGTTTCTTATTCGCAAACGGATTTTCACGCAAGTAACACCAATCGATTCCTTGTGCTCTCCCGATTAAAATGATGTCAAACACGACATGATTCCGATTATTTTTAACAAAGATACATAAAACTTGGTTTGTAGAACGAAAGGTCATGCTCATCGCGTTATGTAAACAGACTCGGGCGTGACTCTCGTCCGTGAGTGGTAGTCGATTTGACGAGCGCGGCTCTCGTCATAGGGCTAACTCCCTATTATTCCCTCATATTTTTGTGTTTAATTATTTAATGACTGAAATTATTAAGAAACTGAAAGCGTAACACAAAAAGTATATAAGTTCCGTTTTAAATGTTTAGAAATTTTTATTTTTTTATTTTCAATATCTTCTTTCCGACATCGATTAAATATAATATACATAAATTCTGTTAGCCAAATCTTCATTTACTGTCATTTTTAGCTCGTAAAGAACTGATAGAAAAGTAACTTTGACGATTCTCCGTAACCGTCGCAGGGTTCCAACCTTTATTATTTAAATATCTTTATTATAAATAATAGGAATCATGTCGTATTTGATATCATTTTTATCGGGAGAGCACAAGGAATCGATTGGTGTTACTTGCGTGAAAATCTGTTTGCAAATAAGGAACTTCAATTTTTCCTATTAAATCCCTAATGCTATCCTTGTCTTTTCTGACGTCATTGATTTCGGGCATCAAGCTCGAGCATCAACGGTCGAGCGAGACCCTTTTTTTTGCTTCTTCGGCCGTGTACCAATTATCTCGGCGACCGAGAGCAAAGGAAGCCGAATCGACTACCAGTCGCGGACGAGAGTCGCGACCAGACCCGAGAGCGGCTCTCGTCCGCAACATTACTGTATTGAGTCCGGCTCTTGTGTCAAGTAAGAATGCTCTCTTTGGAGAGCTGTTTCCCATTCTGACACTGATTACAAATTTTCCTCTATTTCCAATTCTTTGTCGAAAGTCGCGATCTCTTTCTTCTGATTTACTGGTTTCGTTGAGGCTAAGAATTTAATGTCTGGAGGTCTCGTAATTTGTGGTCTTGAAGCAAAATTTCGTATACAATCTCTAGATATGTGTCTCAATTTATTACATTTGAAACCGTTACGGTTTCCAGTTTCTAAATTTTCTGGGCGTCTCATTGGAGTAGAGAATGGTTGACGACTAAGAATTCCTGTTGTAGTAGGTCTGCACGCAGAGTCTAGAATAGGGCGACGTCACGCGTCGATCACTGTATATCTTTGTGACGAACTTCTTAATTCGTTACGGCATGGCGTTGCTGTTCATATGCTATTTGTTAGGCTTTGCGGAGGGAATCTGGCCCCATGTACTGAACATGTGTAGTAAGCATATTATTAAAGTTTTGTACATACACATCTAAAGCAGTAGTTCTTCTAAATGTAATGCAGTATGTTTTTCGAGAGCAAAAAGGCTTGGTAATTGCTCAATATATCTTTTTATATCTCTTTGTCATAGATAAAACCGCCTAGTGTATTCCCAAACATCTCTCTTCCCTGCTTCAGCTGAGTTCGCCCTTATACAAGTAAATGGAAACTTTTCATTAAGCTCATAAAAGTCCTTCAAATCGAACAAATCATGTTGATCTAATAGCTTTTTTGTATCTCTATTTTATGATATATTATGATAAATTTTTCCACGAGTACTTTTCACTAAACATGAATATGGAAAAAGAATTTATCACTTGGTTATATACAGAATTGTAGATTATGGATTTCTTATTAATGCTTTTATTACATTTTGTGCATAGAAACCGTATATTGGAGGCGGAGTGGAGAAAGCATGATTACTTTTTAATATAGTGTCTCTCAAAAATAGAGAATGTTCCAAACAAAATCCGAGAGCCGTTAAGGGGCGATTCCTGAGTCGATTCTAACCAACTTTTTCCTTTGCAAAAATGTCCTCTGAAGCTTTGTTAACGAGTTATTAACAAAACCAATCTGACCAATCCGACCAATCGGAGAGCGCGGATAGAGAGCGCTCGGCCAACCAGTGACTGTGCACAAGCTATGCGTAGCATTTGCTCTCGCCGTATTCAAGCCTTGCATAAGAAACTCAAAATCTCTACATTATTGCCCAATTTGTCGTAAACTATTAGATGAAAAAAATCAGGGACACGTTAGCTATCACGACACAAATTATGGAATTGTCTCAGATTTTTAAATTAATTATCCAAGCTGTAAAAAATAAAAAACAAGAGAAAAGAATTAAAAAATTCTTTTATATGATTAAATTTTAATTTAATTAAATTATCGCCGATTTTGTATTGTAGCAATACCGGAATAATAATCATATTTTAGAAGATAAATATAAAGTAAAATATAAATATAAAGTAAAAAAATAAAAAGCAATCTTTCCGTAGTTTCTACGGATTCTGCACTATGCCATTTATGATCACAGGTATTATCGTGCAAGTTCGAAGCAGCCCTCGGTACCCTAAACCGAACACCGCGAGGGTCGCATCGCGATCATCTCTACAATCTTTCGATGCATTGGAACAGCGGAAATATGGAAATTCTTCTCATAAAAATACGAATTAGGAAAAATTTTTCGATGTTAAACATTTGTTCAACGGATGTCTCGCACAGACAAACTCGTCGATGAGGGAAAATATATCAATTGTATTCTCATTCTTTAGTTACTTCAATGTCAGAGTCCTGCATACATTTTATTACGGTGCACAATACAGCGAGAGTAAACGCTACGCATAGCTTGTACACAGTCACTGGTCAGCCGAGCGTTTGCTATTCGCGCTCTTTGATTGATCGATATTTTCCCGTTAATAACTCGTTAATGTAGCTTCAAAGGACATTTTTGCAAAGGAAAGAGTTGATTAGATTCAACCCAGGAATCCCCCCAATGACTGCTCCCACATTTTGTTTAAGACGCTCTGTATAGTGATTTAGCTGAGACCTACTCAAGTGGTGCGTTGTGCGACACCATTGTGGTTAAAGGCTACCAATGTGTTTTCTGCTACTTAGTTCAGGGCAGTATCTTATTTGACCACATTTACTTTCTTAGTCCCATCAAACTTCCAAATCTCTCGTTCGAGTAGCGTTGCTCTAGGGTTCCAAAGAATAAGTACCATTCCTGATCCATTCCCCGGCGCTGACGTCCCACTGAGATGACGTGCCTCTGACAAGAGCTTGTCAGAGGCGTGAAGAGCTTGAACCCCTACTGTTTTTACAAAATTATATTTCCGAGGAGAATTATAAGAGGACTGTATTGCTTCGCACGCCACTTACCCCAGAATCAACAATTCGAAAAAAGCTAGAGGGTTATTCGTATACAGGGTGATCAGTTTAACTGGAAATTCCCTAATGAGTATTAGTGTTGGCAGCACTTACAGCGTTTACAAGAAATGCTACCAATGCTCAAAAGGTTTCCAGTTAAACTGATTACCCTGTAGTTTTGTGAACATATACATATTTTCAAACTCTAGTCAATTCATTAAATCGAAGATTAATTATATACATGTATATATGACATTCTGCATACCATCTTTCATGTAGAAATTCATATGTTGTTGATTCATTTGTTACACATTCACGTACGAATCACTAACTTAGAAGAATTAATTACGTAATGATCGCACATGTACATATAACGATTGAAGATGCATTTTTCATAGGACGAGAAGCAAACGACGCCAAAAAGCTACTGTAAGATACAATCAGAAAAAGGATTGGTATTGAAAAGTGCAGCACAGTCGCACAGTTGTACAGTTGAAAAGTGCAGACATTGTAGAAAAATGAAGACAATTTGGGTAGTCGGCGGACCAGGCTGCGGCAAGGGAACTCAATGCGAACGTATCGTAGCGAAATATGGATTTTATCATATAAGCAGTGGTGATCTTTTACGGGAAGAGGTTGCTAGTGGTAGCCCCAGAGGAGCTTCCCTTCAGGAATTAATGTCCAAGGGTGCATTTGTACCAACGGTAAATAACGTTTCACATCTTCGGGAAAAGATAAATGTTACATTCCTTTCTCGAAGAATATCGGAGGTGGAACAGTTATTTCCCAATGTGTCTTGGTAATATTCCACGGTAAAATTCTTGAATTCTGTAAATTATTTAATTAGTATTTGCATTTAGTAAACAATGTTGGGCATGCCGACAGTTTTTTCAAAGTATACGTAAACGTATATTATGATAAAATTTGATGTGAAAGGTTTACTGCTATCATCGGTAATCTTAAAAAAACAGATTGTAACATTTTATCCAAAGATGATGGTATTTCACAGTTAGATACAGTCAGTGAAAAGAATACATCGTATATCTTATTAAAATCTATTTAAAGTTGTACAGTTTCAATATAGAAAGTGGTGTTTAATGTACAATCTTAAGTTTGTGCGAACGAGAGTCGACTATAAATATTTAGTCGGTACATAAGAACAAGGAATGCAATAGATTATTAAAGTGAAAAGAGAACCAATTGGTTATTAATAAAAAGACGTATCAAAGAAATAAATTATGTTTGTCTATATTGCGAAAATGTATGTAAATATATTCTGTTGTTTCAGCGTAATCGTTAACAAATGATTATAAAGTATTTTTCTGGTCTCGATAAAGAATAATATAGTACATGTACATATTTCTAACAATAAGTAAAGACAAAGAACTATTATCTACTTTGCTTAATGTACGTTGTACAACGTTATAAGAATTTTAATAAGATGTTTTTGATTACCTATCATGACTGTATATTCCATAAAGTAAGGGCACCTAATATTGCCTACTGAAATAAAAACTGTCTTCAATTTAAAGGTAACTGATAGTTTTGTGTTTAATTACTTTCGGATAAGAAAGTACATATGTGATTCCTCTTGGTTCATATATGATGGAATGAATTGTTCTATTTTAAGATTTTCAGTTCCAACTGTAAAAAAAAATTAAAACATGCAAAGATCTTGACGAGATCTTGAAAAACTGCAACATAATGTGGCTTGTCTCTAAGACATTGATCGATTCATTAATTTATACGCTTTTAAGATTTCATGTACATCTGTATTTATTATTCTAAACAGTGCGAATATTTTGGAAACATATTGCTAAGTTTGTTTTTATAAAAATTGTTTAACAAATGTTTTTATTATAAAACTAATAAAATACAATTGTTAAACATTTATTTAGTATTATGCCTATATTTTTTTATATTTTTATTTTATATTATTAGTATCTTTTATATCATATCATTTATTATTATATTATATTATTTATTACTATATTATATTATTTATTATTACATTGTATTATTTATTATTCTTTATATTATATTACATTTTTTATATTATATTATTTTTTAGGCACATATATGTTGGAGACAGGATGATATTAATAATAACAATAATATGTAGAATAAAACATATCTGCAGTACTGTCTTATTAGGAGTACATTTCTGTCCCCACCACTTTCACTGAAATTCGTCGTCACAACAATTACAAGCCATAAATTTCGCTCGACACAATCGTAGCAGCGCTCTTGTAACCAAAGACTGATTTCGTATTATATTTTTCTCTCACTTTACCACACTTGCATCTTTTGTTGGCACCTGAAATTTAAATGGACAAAATAATACACTGTATTCAATTTTTTTTTTACAGAGATGCTGCTGAACGAAATTCATGTCTTGTGTCTATCACGTGTCCGTCTCTCCAAATCTCCACTTAAACCGCCGTAACCCTCGCGCGAAGAACTAAAGGTCGAATAAAATAATTGTAAGACACGCCGAGAAGTATATCAGTCGCGCTAAGACAAGGTCCCGCTGCTACAACTGCACCGCGCAAATGAATTCTCGGAGTGCCTGGCTAGTTTTAGGCGAAAAACCGTTCCCAGTAGTGTAATGCACAGCCGCACACAATCCTCAGGCTCACTTGAAAAAGATGAAAGAGTGGTGAAATGGGGTGCAAA
Organism: Calliopsis andreniformis; assembly: GCF_051401765.1. Classification (NCBI taxonomy): domain Eukaryota; kingdom Metazoa; phylum Arthropoda; class Insecta; order Hymenoptera; family Andrenidae; genus Calliopsis; species Calliopsis andreniformis. The sequence continues at coordinate 803,854 of NC_135063.1, forward strand.
TTTACGGGTATCCGCGCATGGAAGGGATCGTGTGCGCGCGATACCGAGAATAACCTGTCATCCCGCACACAGGCGAATGCAGCCGCGAATCGTCATTTTGTACTTTTCTGTCCAAAGTTGTTAATTATATTTACATATTACTGATATTTATACTTATTGTTTAGCACTATTAATATTATTACAAACAACCACATAATATTTATTGCCACTAAACAGCAATAATTACAACAACCACATGCATAATTGCAGTGCACTACATGAACGTGTCTGTCCCCTACAGTTTATACGATAATTATCTAGTAAAGATGGGAATTTTCCAATTTGGAAGGCACCTTTTCAAAACTCTGCTTTTATAGATACAGACAACTTTTCGCTGCTTTGGGAGACAAGAAACCATTTTTACCAGTTGTCCTTCAGAAATAGACTCTTGAACGTACAATAAAACAACAGCATTTATACCACCGTCAGAAGGTATATCGAAATTAACAGCCCCACTTCCAATCTGTGAAGCGATTCCTTATTTCTTAATTATGCATGCATACACATTGGAATATCCAAACGAAGTCACAGGCAAAATTATTCACTGGGACAAAGGGTGGACGGTAGGGAGGAGATTATACTGTGACTAAATGGATGCGCATTCTATTAGAATTGACCGTGGTGTAAGCGGAAAACAATTACGTTTCTTTCACGTTCCACGATTCAACAACTATGATCTTTCAGATTGTACTTGAATTTATTCTGTCACACGTGGAGCCCGGCTCTCTTAAACTCTTTGCCATATTCACTCCGAATGCCATATTCTAACACATCCCTGTCCCGTGTCTTCTTATTACCGCTGTACAGGAGTATTTGAAAAGTTTCAGGAGCAGGAATCGCAATTTCGATCAATGAAAATCATCCCACAATTAAATATTACTTTCATGCAATTGGCAAGAGTGATAGAAAAAGCCCATAGAGGTGTCTCAACTCAATTATGAACTGCGAAAACCTTGAAGTGATTCATGACTTTGTGCGCGCCGCACAGTTGCAGCAGTAGGACTCTGCTTTTATAAGAACGCTGTGTCCTCCGAACCGTGTGCTCTTAACCAGATAGCAATGTACAGGGTGTATAAGAATTATATGTTACAATCTCCATAGCATGATTCTACACCTTTGGATCGATGGATATTTGTGGAAAAAGCTTCCCGCAAAATTAACTTTAGCCGACTTGTCTAAGGTCTTCAAGATCGAAGTTTGTTTTATAGTTACATTGTGTTCAATTTATTGAGAGGAATAATATTGCAAAAGGAATTGTCTGTCGGAACTCGACTGTTCTCTTGGAAAACGATGTTAAAGTTTGGTTCATCTTAAACCTCTTTTAAGATGTTTTCAAATTTTACATAAATAACGTGCTTTGACAAAGCATTGAAGAATTGCAATATAGCTCGAGATGTATATAATTATCCTGAAAAACGATATTAAAGTTTCGTTTAACTAGTGATGATGACCCATTTATTTGCCATCATTAATAAGTGCAGCAGATCTACGATTTCTACGGATTCGTCTCTTAAATGGACTACGTCAAATTCTACCACGACACAGGCATCACTCCATTAACTTCATGCATGATGGTGCCCTTCTTTCATTATAGCCGATCAATCTGTCTATTTTTGGATGAAATGTTTGGAACTCGATGGATAGGACGCAGAACTGCTCTACACTTGTGGCCTACTCGTTCGCCAGATGTGACATCATTGAACTCTTTTCTTTGGGGAGCAGTTAAAGAACGCGTTTGTCGATCGGACACGAAAATTAGAAATGTGCAGCAGTTAAAACTCAGAATCGAAGAGGCATACCAACATCTCCGATCTATGCTGACTATTGGCCAAAAATGGAGGAGTAATCTTGAAATGAGGCTAAGAAATTGCTCGAATAACACGGTGGCCATATCGAAGTTGGTGTATAAGTCCAACTTTGGAGGCTACTCAATCAAAACGATGAAATCTTGTGGATTCATCGAAGAAATAGGAGACAAAGAAATCGTTGGGATAAATAAAATACAAAAATTTATCCTTTAGCAAAATTATTTTTTCTCACATTTTTTTGTTATATTTGCTCATTTTTTCTATTTCAATATAACTACCATAGCTTACTACTTCCTAAAGAAAGAAGTCCAGTGGTGTAAATTCTGAAGAACCAGAAGACTACAAGTGTGAAACAGGCTTGCATTCTATACATAGAGATCGAGAAAGAATATCATCATGCATGAAGTAAATGACTAACTTTTGTGTCGTGGTATAATTTGATAATTTTCACTCATAAGAAGAGTCTGTAGAAATCGCAGATATGTTGCATTAGTTAATATGATTTCCAATCATTTCTGTTCCCTCATTGATGGGGAAGTGTCCCTGATTAAATATTTCGATCATTATACATAGTTTGAGGATTTCTGTAAGCCCGAATTGTCGCATTTTGTTGATTCAGGAAAAGAAAAAATTACTTTTACTTGTAAATAGCACACCGTTGAATATTTCGTCGTACGACGAATTATTCGTTGCACTATCATACTATTGATTCTTACTAATTGAGCTATTTCACGTAAATTCATTAACGAATAAGCACGAGCGAAAACGATAACCAGTTTTTTACGTTCTTTCTTTGTAATATTACTTTTTGGATACAGAAACTGTAGATTAAGTGGCTGAAAGTCATAACGATCTAGAACATCTTCGGTTTTTTCGATATCTCAAACTGATTTGTTATATATTTCGAGCTAAAGAGCAATTTTCTACTGCTTTGTCAAAATATGTTGTTTATGTAAAATATGAAAATATTATAGTAAAGTGAGTATAAGATGAACCAAGCTTTAACATTGTTTTCCAAGAGAACGGTTGAGTTCCGACATGTAGTTCCTTTTGCAATATTGTTCTTTTCGATGAGTAAAATACAATGTAATCATAAAACAAGTTTTGACCTTGAGAACCTTAGATAAGTCAGTCAAGATTAATTTTGCGGAAAGTTTTTTTCACAAATCTCCATCGATCCACAGGTATAAAATCACACTATGGTGGGCGTGACATATAATTTGTATGTACCCTGTACATAAGTGTAAAGTGCGACAAAGAACGAGATTAACAATATATTAATTTAACCATTGATCATGTGTTCCTTTGTAATTGTCACTGTGTTCAACGATATACATATTAATGCCGAAGCAGCATAATTCGAATAAAATAAACGATTTTCATAAGTATAATCAGTACTGGATTTAATAGGTATATTTAAATATATAATTAGGTCTACAATGAGGCAACAACGAGGAACATTTAGTCGCCACTTGTTGCTTATAGTTTGTCACTAACTATGCATCTTCGAGCATTATATGCATTTGAATTTTCATTGCCTTTGTGTCTAGAATCTATTCTCTAAAAGTGTCCTACGTTTTCCCTATTTTTTAAACAAGTGATGACACAATGTTAGCCTTATTGCATCAGTGTAGACATAGTTTATTGTGTGCATAGAACATAGACAGTTGGCGATATCCAGTGTACGGTGACTAAAACACGAAAAAACTGTTTTCCTTAACCCTTCTAGGTTTAATGTAACGTTTTATCGTTATCCGGGTCACTACCTTAAACCGAAAAGTGTTCACAGAAATATTAGAACCGTTTAAATTATCGAAATGTATGTATTGTTTGTATTTCGAAAAAAGATCCTTGATGGCCGAGACCTCTAATTTGCGGTGTTGCTGCTACCCTGACTTGTGAGTGGTATTTTTCCTACATAACACGCGCTCTTCTCAATGGGTCCTAGCCTATTACTCCAGTGCCTCTATAAGAGTGAAATCATCGGGACCAGAGTTTCACAGTTACGGAAGCAGATGGTACATTTTTCTGTTTTGATGTTTTCGAACAAAGAATAAAACAGCGAATGGAAGACAAAGAGGATCTGAGTATCGAACGTAGGAAAGGACAGTAAATGAAAAAGAAAGGGGGACTGAAAATCGAAACAGGCGGCCAATATCAAAGAGCTAGATTTTAGCTAACTAAAACTTTGATATGATAGTGAAACTTTCACTATCTTCACTATATTCTTCTGAATAAAATGACACCAAACACGACATAATTGGGTTTACACTTACTCATTTAATAAGTGATAATAATTTTTTAGGATAGACATGGGAATACATAATTAATGTACACTTGTGTGTGTAACAAAAATAGAACTTATTGCAACTCAACATATGTGTAACGAACGAACAATTGTGTTGCCTGCCAATCCTTCGCATAAGCGGTCAGGACTCTTTTGAGGTCTCTAGAACCTCTTCTTAAAGGGTCTTCGTAAAGCAACATGTGTCGGTTTTTCCTGAACGTTACAAGGAAAAAAGAAAATTTGTGTTGCCACGCAGGACCTTGCTAACCAACATCTAGTTAGCATCACCAACATTTGCCGGTGGAAACAAATCCAAAATCGTTCGAGTCACTACAATTCGTTAGCTTACATTTCTTAAATATGTGAATATGTTGTGTTTGGTGTTATTTCAAGCAGAAACATCTCATAAATGTGATGATAAAAGTTTGACAAATAAATACTCAAAAATAAGGAAGTTAGTTTTGTCTCTCTAAACGTAGGTTTTTAATTTTTGCCGGATGCCTCGACTCAGTTCCATTTTCTCTTTCCATTTCTTGACTTTCCTGTGTCCAAAGTTGTTTGTTTTCACTCTTAACATAACCCAGGACATGATTCGTTCACATTCATCGTAAGTCGAAAAGCAATTAATTCACTTTATATTTATCGAAAATTGAGATATGATTTCTACACTTCATGTTTATAAACCATCAACCTAAAGCTATAGGTCACAATGACACACAATTCTTTTATTCTTCGTTTATCTACTGTATTTCTTTATTATTTTTATATTTATTATATTCTGATGGTAAGACTAGTCGGTAATGAAAACTGTACAATAAAGTGGCGATTTAACTATGTAAAAGTAACAATGAACATATGCATATCTTCTGTACATACCAGAAAGATACAAATAGGCGTTTCTAATTATATCGTATTTGGGATCATTTTAACCAGAAAAATCTCACAAATATAATGGTGAATGTTTCATAAAAATATAATAAAAAATAAAAAAATTAAATCGTCGAATTAATATTAGTCTCATCGATACGCTCGCGTGTATGATCATCTCACTTTACGCTGCCCGACTCAAGCTGTGTCAACATTTATCGCAAGACAAAATTTCACTCTTACAGTGGCAACTACTGTAACACCTACGGTTACTTATGGAACCTGCACTATTTTCTGTCTTTGGCTGGCGTCTATCATTTTCTCTTTTCAGTAGACATCCCTAGCGCCTTTTCATGGCCACTGAGAAAAGTGTCGAATTCTATTAGTAAGTTAGGAATGCTCGTGTCACACGGAAGGAATAGTGGACAACTCGAAGAATGTTTTCTCATGAGGCAGTTCGAGTTATGCTATTCTATGTAATGAAAATATGTATACTACAAATATTTGTATGTACCAGTTACTTAAATAATGCTTAATAATTAAATTAATATAAATAACACATCATTAGTAATTTATATCGTGTTTCAAAAATAAAAAAGAGGCTAAAGACAATAAATAGTAAATAAGAAGAATAGGGAGAAATTTTAAACTATGCAGATTTAAATATCTGTTACATAAAGTAAATGTATTCTTACTATATACAACAGCATTATACGCATTAAAGTTTATCCTAATGCATGTAATATTGCATCGTGATCATAATTCCTTGCATTTGTCGAAAAAGTGAGTAAATAGTCGATTTCACATAGGCGCCATTATATTGAGTTATCCGCAGATAGAGAAATCTGCTTTATCGGGTCTGTGAGAGAGACGAACTTGCTCTTAAAACTAGAAAGACAAAAAGACAGATCTGATCATCTTCCGATCATTGTCAGATTTGACAACGTTACAGTAAATGCACATCTGACGTTGGGTCCCTTTCGAGCCGAGTGGCAGTCGCTTGGCACGCCTCAGGGATCTTCTTTCGAAATACAAAAAATAGGTATATCGATAATACACATGTACATACAACATTAATTAGTTACATATTCCCGGTAAATAAGCATGCAAATTGTTTTCCCTCATGGTTGACTAGAGTCGACTATTGAGATTCACTAAATAAAAGACTGTACTTAATTAATACTTAATTAAACGACCGTAGAACCCTGATATGTCCTTCCAGATATGTTTGGCTACTAATTAGTGCATTACTAATAGTTGTCTACATTTATTTCGTAATATATTACGAGGGGAGGTATTAGGTGCCCTTAACCTGTATGTACATACTTATAGTACGAGAAAACGAAATTAAGAAATAAAAAAATTTTCATTTTCGACATGATTTAAAAATTTGAATAAAATTGTATTCAAATGTAATGAGATGATCGTGATATACGAACGATGTCTTGCTTTTTTTCACTGTTAGTGTGAAAATTGTATGGTTTTCATTAGGATATAGTGTTGGACCTCATAAGGGAACGAATGGACAAAGCTAAGAAGGAGGAAGCCACTAAAACAGGATTTCTTATTGACGGATACCCTCGTGAACTAGAGCAAGCTATTTTATTTGAACAAAAAGTAAGTATTATCGTGGTAGTCATCGAATTGATCTATTGTTTAATAATAATATCATATATATATATATATGAGAGAGAGGGAGAGATTTTTTTTTTAAAATTAACTTGACCTTCTTATATTCTTTATGTATATTTTTGCAAAAAACATTTTGTCTTACAAACATTAAGACCACTTCGAGACCTCGAGTCTCAGCCCCTCTCTCTCTTTCATTCTCTGTCCTCTTCTGCAAGAAAAGCAAGCTGACACTCATTTCCAGATAATGTGACGCCAAAATTCGTAGTACCTACTCGATAGTGGGACCAGACCAGTCCCAAATCTGGTACCACTATCGCGAGAATACTGCACATGGAACGACAACAAAGGGCTTCTTATTGTAGCATCAGTGTAGACATAGCTTTATAAATAATGCCCGGCAATCATAATTAATGACAAACAAAATAAAGCACACGCTGAAAAAATGCCTCCTTTTGCAGTCTATTCAATGAGTACAGTCTATGGCTGTAAACAAATGCATGTTGGAGATGGCCGTTTAGGAGGTTGAGGATTAGGTTAAATTCGATGAACGGGACAATTTTTGTTGACCTTACGTATATATTTTCGGTTTAAAATGGATTCCTTCAAATGAAATTTGAGCAATTTGTCGAATCCTAAGGTACAAAGTTTTAAGTACTCGAAATGTACAGTCATTCAACAATCTCTTAATTCAGACAAAAAGATGGATTAGTGTGAGTTTGAACTAAAATTTTGTACAAGGACCCTCGGCAGCCCCAGCAGCAGCAGAGGGGTCCGATTATTTTTCTCAATTCTGAATAATTACATAGTTATATATTTCATTCAACGGACATAATATTAGCTGTTCAAATCACGGATAAAAGCCGGATATGGTCTCAAAATAACCTGTTAAAGACACTATAAAAGTATGACTTTTTAACGGAAGAATTCCTAAAGTTAAGACTAGTATTTTTAGATCCTGTTCATCAAATACTATTAGATGTGAAAAAACGTTATTATAAAATAACCCAAAAGGTATTTTTTCGGCAAATTCACCCAAAATTATATGGATGTAATGCATTAGAACCTCGATTAACGAACAAGTTGAAGCACATGCTGTTTAAATAATCAGTTTTTTCGGATGATTAAATAACTCACACAAGTCAGTTTTCCCAAGAAAGGAGATCGTTTAGTTTGCATTACTGTGCAATACATTTATATTAGCTAAACTAAACAGAATTAAACAGAATTAAACAGAAATACAAACTTTTAAATAAAAAATTAAGTATTTGCTTCGGGCTTTTTTCTTGTTTTTCAATCTGAGCTAACTGAGCGATATTTTTTAATATTTTTAATACATCAGATTTGTAAGGATAGTATAACGCGCTACCGCTTCATCGACATTTCGATATACAGTAGGTAGCCCCAAATTGACTACTAGTATGTGGTCTGTAAATACTAAGTAACAAGTAATTTAAAAAAGTGTATGTATGATAATAACTAATCTACGTTGATAACGTATAAAAAAAGAGAAAGTATTGTTAAAATAACAACATTGTAATATATAATACATCAGATATATTTCTCTTCCTTACTTGTTATCCGAACAATATGTTCCATTAATCGATGTTCTGATAATAATCAATTTTATCGGAAAATCTAATAACCCAGGTTTTGCTGTAAGTATACGTTGAAATATTTCAAGTGGTGGTAGGGTACCCCGATTGGAGCATAAAGTGCCATGTAACGTAGTGTCCGACCTGCTTTCATTTTGTACTAATAATGCCTTAAAATTAGCACCATGTCTCAGAACGAAGTGTAGCTCACGCATAACAATGAGACAAACACATTGACAGAATTCATTGGCATAGAGTGTAGAGTATTCGGTTACACAAGAAGGTTGTGTTTATTTCGGAATACCTTTAAGGGGGTAGATCCGGATATGTCAGGGCAGCGACATTACCGACAGAATTAGACAAAAACAGGGGTTTACGACCTGACACTTTTGGTCATTATATGAGAAGATTTTGAACTGGAAAAGGGTTTATTCGAAAGAAAAAGGTTTAATGCAATGGGGTTTGATCATGATTTAACGAGATTCTGCTGATATTTCGTAATAAAAGCACTACAAAGTGGAGTAAAAATCGATCATTCACAACCGCGGAATTTAAGCATTTTTATGTAATTTAGAGAGCGTTTTGAACGAAATCATGACTAGATCGTCCTGTATTGATTTTTTTTTCTAGCTTCACTTACTTACACTTACTTCACTTACTTACTTACACTTTTCTAGCTCAAAATCTTCTCACATAACGACGAAAAGTGTCAGGGCGTAAACCCATGCCTCAGTATCGCTTCTCGCTGGTTATCGATACAACAGAGTAAAATACATGACAAATTTAGTTGGGCTTAGCGAACCAGGCGACGCCTAATTATGAAGGTTGCCGATGTGAAATCGGAATTTATGATATCCAAATTGGCGACGTGAATTACTGAAAATTTTCCCCTCCATTACACACACTGCACAACCAGCTGCGTGTATGCGAACTCGGTATTTCGGACCACATCAGACATCTTCGGAAAATTAAAAGAAAAGGCGAATTTAAAATGAAGCTTACTCTTTCTGTTTTGAAACTCAAACGCTATCCAAGTCGCGGGGAAGCGGTGCTGCGAGCCACGCACAATTTTGTGGATTGTTCAAATATTTTCACTTTCCAACTTTCTAATAGAAGGAGACTCTTCGGTGTAATTGGTGAATGGTTCGACGATGGAAAATTTGTACAAAACAACTGAAGTATTTGTGAAATAATGCTGTACTTAATCTATATATTTTAAAAAGGCAAAAAGGTTCTTTCCATATTAGATATTGAACGCGGGATCTGTCACTTAGAAAGAAATCATCATCCGCAGCTACCCAACAACCTTCATTCGGAATGCTATTATTAATTTTTAAAGATATGTATATAGACTTGTTTTGATTGTTCATAAAAAATATGCATAGAATCATTCCACAAAATGTCATTACTCCTAGCGAATTTATGCACAGACGGTCACCTCGGGACCCGTAAGACAGGGTCACGAAAAATTCCGTACGTGCAATAATGCAATTGAACAGAATAGCATTAGCAACACTACCAAAAATTTGAAGCAAATCGGATGAAAGTATACTGAGTTATTGTTTGCTTTTTACATCTAGAATGTGAGTTATATAGCTACATTATTATCGCGGTAAATGTGAAACAAATGTCTCTTGGAATACTTGATCCAAATATTCTTAATTTTATGTGTATTTAATATTGTATAAAAGTAAAACAATACATATTGCTCATAATTTATTTATTACAATGGGGCTCAAATAATTTGAGATCTCGGGCATCATGAAGAGTAGATCCATCATTGCTCCCTTTTAACAAATCAAAAAATGAAAATGTTTGGGCAATTGAAAAGATCGTGTGTAGTTCGTGTTGGTTGCCGGCAACGTGAACAGTCGAATCAGCGTTTCAAGAGCGAGAGAGTAAGGGTCACATCTGCCTTCTCTCTCGACTTTTCTCGACTGTCGATGCGCCGAGCTCACATACACGTGACTCAGGCAATAGTATGTATAGTGGAGGGGGAAATTTTTTAAGGCGTGTCCCATATTTGAAATTATAGAATAGCTCCATCTCGCGTTCAATATACAGCTACGTGTCTGTAAGTAATGCTATTCCTGTAATGAAAACTGTAATAGTGGATACCGACTTGGCAATCGCGAAAAGTTACGTGACTAATTTACCCCCTTAAATGGGCTGCGAAATACTGAACGCAGATGCGAAAGCTCGAAGAACTTATCGGAAGGCATAACGGGAACTGAAGATACCGTACGGTGGTTCCCTCCACGGAATTTTTGATCTATGAATTGGAGTTGAAGAGAAGGAAAAGCTTTCAATATCTGTGAAGGCTCGGATACCTTTCATTTATAATATGGGTTTAGTTGTTGAATAGTCTCTGTGGCATCATGAATAACTGTATTCCGTTAAGAATACCGTTTTTGTTAATGGACATGAATTCCTTGATTCCTGACTTTTGGCAAACTCCAAACTTTTTTATACCATTTCTTGTAGCTAGATCTGACCAATAGGCGCGGGTAGTGTACCGAACGTCTAACCTTTATTGCATTATCTACGTTAGTGCGTGATGCAGCGAGTGTGACTTCATCTCGCAGCCCGTTTCACATTCTCTAGTTGAATTCTATGCTTTATTATACTATATATACGTTACAGTTTTACAAAAATTATGTACAGTAGGTTATTAAAAGAGTCCTTATAAGAAAGGTAGCCAGCTTTAAGTAATTACATATATGTATAATTAACAAAAAATCAACAATATAAAAGGGTTGGTAATTACTAATCAGGAGAAAAGAAGAAAATATCTAAAAGTGTATAATGAATTTAGGTTTGTCCCGTCGACTTAATTCTTTTCTTTGACGTTGCGAATGAGACATTAAAGAAAAGGCTCCTAGGCCGTGCAGCTGTGTCACAAAGAGCTGATGACAACGAGGAAACGATTAAGAAGAGGATCGAAATATTTAATATGAAAAATGGGGAACTCGTTGAACATTACAAAGATAAAGTTGTTAGAGTAAGTACCTGTATGATAATTAGATCATAAAAGTAAACACAGAAAGTTAATTGAATGCCCTTTTCTTCAGATTAATGCTGAAGGTACCGTAGATGATATATTTGCTCAGGTGACAAAAGTGATCGACCCTTTACTAGCTTAGATTACATCTTAAAAAATCAAACAATTATTTGTTTAAAATATCTAATAGATAATCCATAATGATTTTTGTCGTTTGTACAGTGAAAATTAGGCAAATTCAATTTATAAATTATAAATTAAATTAAAAAGTTTTAATTATTATAAAATTTTAGGAAATATACGTCACGTTTTTAACGTGTTCACACACGGCTTTGTAATTGAGTGAAATTTTTTATAAGTAATTGCAATACTGTCTATAATTCATAAATGTGTAATACCTGTTATTATTAGAGCACTTACTAGGATAGGATGCGACAAGAAGAAATGTATTAAATGTACTTAAATGTTCAATTTTCAAGTACAATAATCCTGTAAAACGCTTCAAAATTCATTTATATTGTACGAATTCTATTACTACTTACAAGGAACATTAATGAAAGTAGTATCTAATACTGTGTGTTTTCAAAAATATATTTTAACAGTAAAATTATTAAGGATTAATCTGTATATAGGGTGTTTTAAAAAAAAGAATCCAAGACTTTAAGGATTTATAAGAAGAGTAAAATCATTTAAGATAGGTTCTAGAATTAATCCTTTCGAGGTAAAATCAACTTATATTATTTACAAATATTCAAGGTTTGTACGTGTTGAAGATGATATGGGAACAGTAATTTCTCATGAAAAGTTTGAAAAACCAATAAATGATTGGTAGTATCTATTTAATACCTCTAGCCTTTAAAATACTTCGAGTAATTGTTCCTAGATTGTCTTTCACCATTCGCAAGATACGTTCTTTCTTATAAATCATAGAAACCGGTTGTAGTCGCCCGAAGTTATCACGATATAATATGAAAAAACCTAACTCGCATAAACTCATTTTTTTTTTTTCTTTTTATTGTGCAATCAACTTCAAATCTTATGTGTGTACCTAGAAAAAGTTTATTCAATGAAGTAAATTACGTAAAATTAGAAGTATTTACTAATTTTTGTTTCACAAACATAAAAACTTGCAGTTCTTTTGCATGCTTTTTTTATTTCTGAACACTTGGAAGAAAGCTACTATTTCTGCTATCGAGAAATATTTTTCTCGCTTATTGTCTTTTAACTTCTTTTAGTTTAAAGAATGTTTAATATTTTGTTAACAAATTTAGGTACATGTAATAGAAGAAAAGATGAATAAATATATATAACTGCAATATGAAAATGAACGGTTTTTCTTTTATTTCTATTCCTCTTCTCTTAATCATACAGTAGTGGAAGTGCATCATATTTGAAATACCAATTTGTTTAAAATGAATAAAAAATTAACGCAATTGATAAGAATAAATAAGATTATATAATATTATAGGGAAACTAATAAACTTTTATGTTTCAAACTCTCAGTAACAATAAAAAACGAAAGGTACCTAAAATTTTAGTCTAACTGAAAAATGATACAAATTAACGATTAGCCTAAAATGTAGATAATTTGCAATGGCGAAGATTTACTATTTGAGATACTTTTCCTTCCTCTGTTTCCTGTTCTTATATTTTTATTCTTCTCAGTTTTTTATTCCTTACTGCTTCAAGTTCGTTTCTGTAAGAGGAATTTGAAATTATTGAAGACTTCGCAAGCATTCGACCTGTATTAGAAATTCGCAGTAACAACAACAGTAGACTATTTCAAATTACATTCATTTTGAGTATTCCGAATTACCAACATAATATTAAAATTTTAAATTTCATGTTACATTTGCGAACTTTGAAATAATCGTAAAATTGAACTGAAACCATCAAGTTAACATGAGTAGGTTTAACAAGTCATATGCTTCTACATATTATTTACAGTATTACAAAGTAGATATCATTAATAGGTTTTTAGATACTTCGGTATTCTATATTACCAACAGTATTCCAAATAGATCACGCTTCCTCTATACTGTACGTGGATATCTAATAAGGTCCATTAATATATTTTTTTAAGCACTTAATTTTAAACAACACCACTGTATCAGTTTTCAATGTTGATTCAAAACATTACGTTAAGATGAAAATCAAGAATAACCACATTGCATTTCATTCTGTCATTCGAGTTAGACAATGGTTACGTAATCATAATCACTATTTTCCATGATCTATCATGAGTTTCGTACTAGCATGGTGCTTTTCCAGTTGCGTATATTTTTTCACTCAAGCGGATTTTATCAACATTTAAAAAGCCAATTACACATGCCTCGGCATGTCTCTCATGTTTATTTAGACCAGATGCAGAGCTATGTAGGTTACCCGTACCTTTGTACAAGAAAGTTGTTCAGTAATTTTTCCTTATACAAGTAACCAAAGAATATAGGGAAAACATTCGATGTATTATCTGAACCGAAGACGGCTGAACAGGCAAATCGGATCGCCTGTAACGAAGTTAATGTCATCAACGGTTAAAATGTTGGATTACTCATAACTTCTTCCAGTTGTAAGAAATCTTAAAGTTACAGTTGCTTTCTGATGAAATGAAATGTCGTTTCTCGTAACACTATCTTTCTTCTTAATTCATGAAGTAACTAAAGAAAGAAGCTTAAAGTACAGTAATTTACCTTAAGTACTTTAAATGCAAACTGCAATTCATATAACAAATTTCTGCATACAGTTTTCTTATTCTTAACCATTCTTTATACTAAATATCTGGTTTTTTGTTCCATTTAAAACTTTAAAACATTTTTTTGTAACTAATAATACATTGTCTATTGTGTAGTAGAAATAAACACTTTTGAATGAAAATTATAATGTAGAATAGGTACGGAGTCTTCTCCTTCAGAAAGGCGCCTGCTCAATCTAATGTTCGTTATAAGACTGTTCGCCAGTCACTCTCTTCAATGTCACGCCAACCTCACCGCTTACCTGTTTTTGGACCCAATATTTATGGCGGTGGCCCCGTACACCTCGGCCGCAGTGCCGTCATTACCAGAAATCGCTTTCAATTGATGCTATGGCTAGCTGATAAAGTGTAGATATTGATTAGATTTATTGGAACCTGTGAATGTACGACAGGCATTCAGTAGACTTGACAGGTATACGTAAACGAAATGTCTGTAGCTTTAAAATTAACAAAAGAAGGCTCAACCGCAATTTTATTATCAAACTCCGTTTTATTTTCACATCTACAATTAGCTTTTCAATTTTCCCCTACTTGCAATTGAATACTCCGTAAAAGTGCTCCACTGAGACAACAACGAACAACATTTTGCCGCTTTTTGATACTGCATGTTCCAAAAAGTTTCTAATCAACTGTTTTTTTATGGAAACTTTTTGTCCATACTGAAGCAACACAATCCAAGAAGTATTTGAATTTTATAGATTACATTTGTTGCCTACAAGTTGTCCATATATACCTACATACAGGGTGATTCTTTCACTAGTGAACTTAAAAGCGATGCCGCTACCTAAAAATCATAACACAGACCCTGTTTTTCTACCCAATAAGCATAAGCTATTGAATGTGTCATCGAAGACGACGACTACTACAGCGAAGACGTTTGAGTACGTGTGACCTGTAAACATTTCGCAGCCGATTTCTTCCATTTCTTAGATGCTTAGCATTTGAACTTTACACATTCAATAGCTTATCGGGTAGAGAGACAGAGTCTCTGTTATGATGTTTAGTCGGTGGCACTGCTTTTAGGTCCACTAGCGAAAAAATCACTCTGTATAAACCATTTTCATTCCAGCGATACGAAATCAGACGACAAAACGTATAGACTGAAGAAATACATAAAATGTTGCTCGTTATTGCCCCAGTGGAGTCGCACCTTAAATATTCGCGTCAAATGTAGTTTGTACTTTTTTATAACAACTAATCATTCGGGAATGAATCCACAAATGAAATTTAGTTCTTCTTGATTTTTTTCTTATTTTGGTACATAGAATTTCTCTCAAAAATTGTTAACATATAGAATATTTTCAAAAAAATACAAATTACGAAACTAATTTTACAACATTAACTTTAATTAAGTCTTTTAGTTCTTGAGTTAAAGAATAGAAACAGACTGGCACTTCACTTATTGAAGTTCACACATATCAAAGATGATGTAAGAAAAATAAGGTTATAAAGAACACCGTATACATAACTTACATATTATTACATATCTTTTTTCCAAATTTGGTGCAATGTACGCATGAATTTTAAATTTATTTCAAATAAATTTGTCGAACTTTCCTTTATATACGCACTTTTAATAAAAACGTTGGAAAGAAGAAGGAACCAATCATTTCTACTTAGGTATTGATTTATTTTGACAATGAATATTAATGTCAAAACGTGATATATCTAATTTATTTGTCTTACATCTTTATCAGTAAGTGGGAAACCGAGCTTTAACAAAAATACTGCATTATATTTGTTTCCTTTTTATTTATTAACATTTCTGGAATAAAAACAGGATACTGTTTTAAAGTAAAATTAAAAAGTAGTCCATTAATTAGCTTAACGCTATCTTGCTTTATTGAACATCATTGTTGATCTATTGCATAAATTAAAATCCTATGTCCATTGTACGTATTTCACATTGATATACAAGTTAATTAACTTCGTCCGGTATACTGTTTTTGTTTTCAATCGCGATGGAATAACGAAGACGCACAATGAAGCAATGCATATTCGAGTGATCATTTAATAGAGTAAAATCGTGTTGCAAGCTTCAAAATGGACCGGGTAACTGTATTTTTGATAATATCGATAGCGTGCTCCATATTACAATTAATCTTCTGCGATCGTTGCTGCCAGATCAATTCAAGACAATTACCATATTACAAGCTCATAAAATTTAACGCTCGTTCAAATAAAGTGATACTTTCGAGAAAGACAGTGCGAAACGTGAACGAATGCAGAGAGTTTGCCTTAGCGAAGAAAGCATTGGCGTTTAATTATGGTTGGGAAACTGATTTTCGCGGTAAAGTAAAAGTGTAGTACACTGTCAGCTCTCAACATACTCAAACACGGTCACTCAAAGATCTTAATATCATTTCTTCTCTCTATTTTAACAATCCATATCATAGATATATTCGAGATTTAAATTTAATAATGCAATAACATTGTAATTACTAATTGTAATGAATTTTTCTCGTGTTTTTTATCTCATTTGTCTCACTTTTCTCACAGTTTTCTCAAACACAAGTGATTTTAAATTGCTTTCTGGTTTCTGATTCCCAAAACTCTGTACATATTTGAATTCTAACAACTCAATCAAGGTGATTCCTTCTTGGTATGATAAGGGTTAATGTGTATACCGATATGTATAAAAAGATTCTGTTGCAGCGTGGGATGTTAAGACACATAATAAAAATGGTGGAACAGCGAGGAGAATGTGTCAAGCGCTACAGTGTCCTGAAATCTATAATTCCTCCACTCTTGTGCAAGATAAAAATTACGCATATTATAGTATATATTCTTTGTATAGTTTTAATGGTATGCAAGAAAAAGAATATATTAAATAAAACCAGAATACAATGGAAATATACAAATTGCAATCTATTTTTAGACGTCAACTTCACCTTGACCTGCGTGCCTAAAGCAGGAATATTCGTATTTTCAAGCCATAGCTTAAATTATAGCCAAGCACAAATTACTTGTCTAAAAATGAATGCGACTCTTGCCCATATAATTAGTGAGGAACGAACAAATGGTCTAGCAAAGTATATTTCACAAAATACACCTACGTTTGTTGGACTTAGTAACCGTGATGAGGAGAATATTTGGAAGAATGCGTTTGGTATTTATTTTATGTTTTAAAGTTTCTATTTTACAATAAATTTTTTTCAAATTTCGTAAACGAATGCCATATAATTATTACCTCATTTGCAGAAATTTTCATTACACTTAAAGTTTTGGTAAATAAGTTAAATCTTTATTGTATTTCAGCTTCTTTTATAATTACTAAAGATAATTAAGTCTTAATAAATTTGCAAAATTATTTTCTTCGAATAAATTTGAATTAGAATAATTTAACGTTTTGATGATATAGATACAGAATGAAAACGAGTATCAAAAATCTAAAGGGGTGATTCTACAAGTCAAAACAGGATGAAAATGCAGAACGACAAAATCACGTTCGAGGCATTGTTTGAAAATTATTACTTACTGCAAAAACATCTAAAATTCACTTGAAATGTGTCTAAGTTGTGACTTATTTTACTGCTGATGTGCACTAGTCGGGTTAGATACAATGAAGTCAGTAGAGTAAGTCCCAAATTAGATACGTTTCGCACGTAGTTCGAAACGAAGTTCAAACGCAATTTCGTTACTCTTCATTTTTATCCTATTTATAATAAGCAGAATCATGCCTTAAAATTTCTGACACCAAAAATTATACATATAATTTGGTACAAGGTATACATGAAATTTAACTGACAATTATACAGAGACTTATAAATCATACAATAATGATAATTATAGTGCACCCTTATTTTTTAAAAACGAGAGACGCCTTTATTCATCAGAAAATATTTAAATCTCTCGAATTGTGGAGAGAGGGTTGGATACCTTATTTTTTGTAAAAATGTGTTCACACAGGTTTATAGATCTTTGAAAACCGTACAACTTCTATTTGAACTACTTGTTGATATTTGTTGTCGTTTATGATTTAAAAGCACTTAAATAGAAACGGCGGCTCGCATAGAAGGGTTGTTTTCTCCCTTAAAGTAAAAAAAGTGGCACTTTTGGATAGTAATCAATGAAACCTGTAGAATATAAACACATTTTACACAAGTTATCGTTATACCTATGTACATGATTATAAAAAGTTAATATAGATTTAGTAAAACATTTGCTTATTATTAATTTATTTGCTTGTCAGTATGTAAAATAATAATTTAACTTTGCAATTTTTAGATGAACCACTTTTGTGTTTTAAGTATCGGTCATGGGGCAAAGGGCAACCATCTCATATAAAAGGATGCGTTAGTCTTGTACAGCCAAATAAATTGAAAGCTGGCCCTTTTTGGAAAGTTGTACCTTGTGATAGCATATTACCTTTTATTTGTGAAATTTCGACAATATACAGATTTAAATATAATGCAAACATCTGGAGTTTGTAAGTTAAATGTTGCCGAAGTATCAAATGAGGATACACTGTGTTTAAGAAAACTCGAATGTATCAATTTGAATCTTGAGAACTTATTAAGTAAAATTAAAATGTAAGGAATAAATATATAATAAAAAGAAAAAGCATAATCATGGTGAGTTTTATTTGTAAGTTTTACAATGATCTAAACAAATTCCATTGTTGTAATGAGAATAATAAACAGACGTAGTAAACCGCGAATACGTACAAATGTGCAAATATTTAATATGTAATTATAAGTATTCTTTTTGTAATTAAAAAAAGATTTACACTAATAAATTATGTACAAATTTCAATTTATTTAAACACACAATTAATAAGGAAGGAAACTACAATCCTTACTTTTCGTATGGTATACAATTATAGAATTACAGTTCTAAGGTTTTTATTCTTCAATTATTTCTTACCAATTATCACATGGTCTAAAATACTTATCTACAGGGCTGTTCTTAGCGGGGGTGCAGAAAGTGCTCTTGCACCGGGGTGGCCGCAAATGACTTATATGTAAAATTTTTATTAACAAAAATAATAATCAAAATTTTTTTTATAATTATTAACCTTTCAAACAAACAAAATTTAATCAAATGAAATTCTTGCCTTAATTGAATAATATTAAATTAATAGGGGCGGCGATATAGTTTTTGCACCTGGGCGGTCAACAACCCAGGAACGGCTCTGCTTATTTATGTAATAAATCAGCCACTGACGTGTATTAATACTTTATTAAAGATTTCAGTAGAATTCATTAAGCATATATTGTAGCAACTATTTGATTATATCAGTATCAGTTATTATAATTTAATAAAAGCATGATATGAAATAAAAGTCTTATTCATTGTCAGTGTTAAAATATTCAATTTTAATTATGATTATGCACGTATAACGCAAAAACTGATCCATTTCCATGTACATTAGAATTTCCAATTGATAAATATTTAAACTGTATACTATTCTACAGTTCAGCAGCTTTTGTTTTTTTTAGATTTTCATGTGCACTAAGAAATGCAAGTTACAAAACAATTTACATTCTTTTGTTTCATTCTATATTATACAAATGTTAATATCAAAATAGTGTACAATTCACAAATGAAATGCAAAATGTAATAACATGCTTCAAAATTTGTATGGAAAAAATTATTTAATAAATAAAATTCATATCTTTGAAATTTATACATATATTAAAGTTATGAATTATATCATTTATAGTGTTAAGGAAAAATTAAAAATGATACTATACATCCTGTGAGAGAAGAAAAGATTAATTTTTAATAGATATGTAACATTTATGGAATTATTGAAGATCACGAAATAAATAAATTCGAAATGAAATATGAAATATACAAATACTATTTTATACATATAGCATACATCTAACCATTTCATTCAACAAATCGTTGTCATCTTTCAATTAATATAATAAATAGCCTATAAAACTTGTTTCAAAGGAAAACTACCTTTCAACAAAAACAATAATAATAAAGTAATTAATTTACAGTTTGAATATACATTCATATGTATATCATACTTATTCGTATTTAAAATTTTAGTCATAATACATTATATGAAAATCATCTATTACAGACTATTATTGTCACATATTATTTCTCTCCAAGGATGTGTGAAATTTATATTTTTATATCTATAAATAGAAGTCGTGATTTTATGGAGCATAATTATTTTTACATAAAAATCTTTCATTACAGTATTTTAGTAGTTATATTGTATAAAAGTATAAAAGAATTTATTTATTTTCAATATTAAGTAATTAGTATGAAGTTTTTTATATGTAGTGATCTCAACTACTGAATGCTTAAACATAGTAATTTGCTAACCCAAATTGGTTATGTATGAAATTAAGATTTCTTTTTAAATCATAATAAATGTTTTCAAATTTTATACATATTTTTATTATTCACAAAACTGAGTCTAAGATTAAAATATAAAAAGTGCTTCACCTACAAATTACTGATTTGTATGATCTTGATTAAACTTAACCAGTCTAGTAATTCATAATTATTTATTTTTTATTGTACTTGTATTTTTACTATATTTATTCAACATAACTGATGGAAATAACTAAGTTTAATACAACATCCAGTATCATACATAAACATATTATAAATCATGTATAAACTAACAGATACTGTAAATAAACCTATGAAAATTGTTATTTATATATAATTAAAACTGTATATTGATTCAGTTTATAAAAATAAATATATGAAAATGATAGAATAAATCATAATCCAACCTATGTAACAATTTTGTGCTCTTGTCTTTCAAGCTCAAGGACGGATGCTACATAAAAATTTTTAAGCAGGACTTAGGTATTAGATTTTAGCATAAATTATGAAAAAATTAAATTTAACTTAATTAGATATTTGTAAAATTTTTTTTAATTAAGAAAGAAAACTTAACGCCAGCGTGGCGGTTTATTTATGAAATGAGAATTAGTTACATACATTTCTTGTGCTTAAAAAATTATTTTACTACCCACAATGTCATATGAAACCTGTTACTGAAATTTGCGAATAAAAAGTATATTAGATGCAAAGAATATGTTGATAAAAGAATTATAAATCTAACTTTATTAAGGACTTAAGGAATTCTTTTGCTTAGAGCTCGGTCACATAGAATATACATACATTATGTATGTAGATTAGAACTTTGAAGTTGTGAATATCGCGCGACGTGAGTGTTCAGTTAGGTATTTCGTAGTTCGCAACAATCGATAATTAAAGAAATGTTCTTGTAGCAGGTAGAAGATATAGAAGCAACGATTTAATATTGCGTTGTTGAAAATACACGAAAAAAAATGTAAATTAAGAAAATGTTAAGTGCACTCTATAAATAGACACCTTTATTACAAAGTACACTTTATACATTTTTTAATCAATTACAAGCTGACGAAACAAAATTTTTTAATTTTCATTCAATGGACATTAGATGTAACTGACGCTCATGTGACCGGGCTCTAAAAGAAAGCCTATTACAATACTTTAATAACCTTAGAGTGTAATTTACTACAAATGCTAATAATACTGTAGGACACCATTATGTAATTTAAAATCAATTTAAAATACAAAACAGATTCCAAATTCAACAGTATGCTAATTCTCATTTTTTTGAAAATCCATTGGAAATTTAGTCCAAAAGCAAATATTTAAAGTACGTACGTATATCCTATACATGTCATTACACTGATTTAGTTTTTGATTTATGAATAAACCTCTTATAGAAATTGTGCTTGTGACATATTGTTCTTTACTATTGTTTGATGAATATAAATATATATATCAATATTATATTTATACAAAAATTACATTCTACACGAAATTTATATAAATAATAATTATATGAATTGCGATATCAATTTGATAATTAAAGACAAACGAAAATATTCAATTAAATTTTTACAAATTCTAACATTTTTCTTTTTTGATATACAAATAAAATATTAATGTCTCATGATCGTTACCAACCCACCTAGTTATATTTATACCCCTGCTTAAATAAGCTATGTCCAGCTGAAACGTGTAAAAATTTTATACAATACTAACATTCTACCCTATATATTACATCAGATATCTTTCAAAATATAATGATGTACTATTTTTATTATATTCCAGTCAAACAAGAAAAACATATTGGAGGACTTTGCAACAAAAAAATAGATTTATTACTTTCTTGCAAAACTAGAAATGTAGGTGTACATATATGTATATTTATGTATATAATGTACATGTACAACTACATAAATACAAGCACAAGTTTAATTTAAGAGAACATGCTTCAAGTGATTTAGTCATTCTTAGTCAAATTTGAATTCAAGTAAAAATTCATCATTATTTTTTGAAGGATATATTTGTTAACAATGACATTCATAGTGACAGTATTAAGTTTCATTGGCCCTGGCACTTCAATCCTTTAATAACTGGAATCTGTTTCTTTTAGACTAGAACTTTTATGGAGATATATCTATTAGTTAAATTGCGAATTACAGTAGGATTTTTTCTGTTCAATATACTTGTGAGTCTTTTTATTTACATGGTTGCACATAACTAGGAAATAGTTTAAAATAATATGATTGATTGGAGGAAACCTTCAAGTTTATCCTTATTTTAGGAAAAACATTAAGTATATTTCATTAAATATTGATATAAAAAATTAAATATTGTTTTGCTTGTATTCATTTCATATATCTTTTATTATTTCAGTTCATCATATTTACTTAAATTTTATTTTTTTAAATAAAATGACTTTAAACATTTAATAGTTCCATAATTATGCGAAGTAAAGTTATTTATATGTGGTTTATAAAGCGAGTTTCAACACGTTTAAGTGCTCTATTGTTAATAATTTTTGTTAGAATAAAAACTGTAAATTATAGCTTGCTGCCCCATTTAATCATACTATAATCTGTAACACAACATATCACAACTATATACTTTATCATATAGCACCACTTCATATTACATATAAAGGAGAATGTATTTTGCTAATAGATTTGGAAATTCTTAGTGTTACTAATTTGAACTAAAAGCTTTTAGTAGTTTTGTTACGGAATTATGCGCGAAAAATTAAATATATTGGCACTTGATTTATTTAATAGGCTTAAGAATGATTATCACTGTAATTGCGAGGCAGCTCTTTAACAAAGAAACAAAAAGAAAAGAAATCATTAATATTATGATTTAAGTACAAATACATTTTTATAGTTTTAAAAGATACTTTATAGAGGCATGTTAGGACGATGTATGATTTTTAAAAAAATATTAAGAATTTTTTAAAAGAATTGTCTATAGATATATCAGGTATCCATTAAACAAACATATTGTTTGAATTTAATCCGAGTATGTGTATCGGAATAATAATAAAAAATTGTATGATGGAATTAGGGGAATTTGAATAGTTCCTGCTATGTACCTTTCTAAGGTTTCTGAGTTCTACTGACAGAAATATCCAAAAGATTCGAAGATAGAACAGGTACAACATGTTCCAAAATCTGTTCCATTGTTTCTTGTAGCATTGCTTGTTTTTCTTCTAATACTGTAACCTGTTATAAGTAATTTTCATTAGTGGAATGTAAATAGAGTATAACTTTTAAAGCATTCTTTTATTATTATGCTTACTCTTTCTAACAGTTGATTATAGAGAGCATATGGTACATAAGCAGATGTTCCAGGAGTTAGTGAACTTTGTTCCAGTTGTGGAGATATATCAGATTTTTGGCTTTTGTCTTTTTGTTTACTTTCTTCACTCTCAGCTTCTAACTTGCTAATCGACTCTGCGACACTCAATGTCGTTGTGATTCTATATTTTAAGTAAAAAAGATCATTGTAGAAGTAACAGTATAAAATTACTAATTATATTATTTTAATGTATTATAATATTTTAATATAGTTTTTTTTCCTATCAATTTTTTTATTGCTAACTAATTTTATTTATATTAAAATTTTGAGTAGAAATAAATATATTTAAAGTAAACTTACTGTGAGTAACTACGTTCTTTCTTCATTTCAGATTTATCAACACGATCGATAGATCCTATTTTTCTTCTTTCTAGTTGATTTAATTTTAATTCCTCTACCTATAAATTCATGATGCATCATAAAATACGAAAACTTACAGGAAAATTTACTAATTACAAGATCTGTATGATGATAGAATGTATAAAATTACCCAAGGTGCTTTCCTCCTTGCTATTGCAGCTAAACCTTCACATTCTTCTTCGCGTAATTGTTCTAACGTAGAATCCGTACTTCCATTTGCTAAATTATCTTCCTATTAAAAGTAAACAAAAATAATATGTAATGGAAACTATAAACATTTTGTGCATTATACAATAAATTAAACTATATTTTTATAAATACTACAGTTTCATATGCTCAGTAAATATTAAAAAAGTGTCGTAAATACTAACAGGTGTTGTCGTTGTGCTGATAGGCATTGATACCGTAGCGTGACGTCGTAAACGTTGGGAAGAAGGTGGACGTCGCCGGGGTGCTTTAGCTCGAGAAGCTGTTAAGTGCGAAAGCGGTGCTCCTTCTCCTCGTTCTACCCCATCTAACTCTTCACCCAAAGCTATATTGGTAGTTCCATTACCATTATTAGTTGCGACGTCACCTACGAGACGCTTTAAATTTGATATGATTGAATGTCCGCTAACTGTAGTTTTTCTATCACCATTATTTCCACCTGTTCCTGGAGATGTTAATGACGCTGAAGAAGAAGCTGCTGTTGACACAGGTTTCTTAGGTATTTCTAAATTTAAAAAATAGCTTAATAAATAAATTAATTAATTATTATCTAGTTTATTGAATTTATACACGATGGCAAAACAAGGTTCAGAATTATAAGGGTAAATAATAGTTATGAAATGGAGAAGGAACGTTCTGTTATAAAACTGGGTTAAAAAATGAATAGTTTCAAAATTATAGGCAATTTTTCGTATTAATAAGTGTGAAAATGAAAGGGTTTGTAAAAATTCTTCTGTAATCATAAAAAAGAAGTAACAAAATAACACATTGTTTCTAAAGCCATTCGCTTTAACCTAAATGCAAAATTGTTTATAACTTAAAAAATATTAATTTTTCAACTTATATTTATTAGGACTTTTTTTTTATTTGGCAAATACCATCTGATCTTAAATTTCTGAACCTTTTTTTTTCTATCTTGTATGTATTGTAAGTACCTGGATGAAGATTTCGTGCATCTAAACTTTTCCTAATATGTGCCTTTTTATTTTTCTTGACCTGTTGAGAAAGTTTTGTCACTGATTTAGATATTTCATGCTTTTGATCATGATCTTGATGGTCTGTTGAAACGCTTATTACTTCCACAAAATTATCAGGGAATAAACCTACTCGGCCTTTTAGTTCACCCATCCACCAACCCTAAAACATAATTAGTATTTAATCTACGTAAATAGTTTATTACTGAGTTTAATATTTAAATAAACGATTAATTATTTAATATTACTACGTTTATAATCGCACGATTTTTTTATATTCTTCTTTAACTGTTATTTACTTACTAAAAACTTAGTATTTTACATTATTCTATCTGTCATTAATGTTGATTGAAAATTTGTAAATGTTAAAACGCATTTATTATAAGTATGTTATGATGCATTGAAAGTAAACAAGCGAATGCTTATTCTTTCCTCACTTCAGTAAAATTCAAGTAACAAACATTTTTTTATTCAGTTGTTGATTTTATTCATTCATAATAATTGAATTGAAGAACATTATTAAAAAAGTATTATACTTTTTAAGTTTGTCATATTAAAATAATTTGTACCTTATCAGGTGTATCCTTGGAAACAAGTGTTATTAAATCTCCTTCAGTTAACGTTAATTCGTCTTCATTAACAGCTTCATATGGGAATAATACTTTACATACTTCTTTTTTTTCTTGATCTTTATGTTCATCAACTTCCTGATAAACTGGAGGAGACACAAAATTTGAAGGGAAAACCCCAACTGTTCCTTTAAGTCTACCTCTCCACCATCCTTCTTCGACTTCACCCAAAAATTCTATAATATCTTCAGGTATCAAAGTTAATTCATCTTCATTACAAGGTTCATAATTAAAAAATACTCTACAATATAGTTTTTTAGAACCTCCATTTCTTAAAGAAACATCTTCGGATTTAGCACTATTAACTGTTTCAGTTCCTCCAGTTCCTGTACTTCCTACTGTTCCACTTGGCAGAGGTTCTAATACCTAAATTAATAATTTCCCTTAGATCTTTTTTATTTTATGTATATATTTTTTGTATATTAATCAATACAAGTCATACAATAATGTGACAGGTAATATCTGTTAGATGTTTGAACGTAAAGAATACTTTATACATAAAGTGTTGCTTTTGAAAGAATCGAAAAAATTACCTTCACAAAATTATCAGGGAACATGCCACGTTTGTCTCTTAAAGTACCTTCCCACCAACCACCTAGCATTACTTTAATTTCTGTGATAATATCTCCTTTCTTCAAAGTTAATTCATCAGGTTCTTGTGCTTCATAATTGTATTCTACAATTGCCTCCATCTTTTAATCTATTCTAAGAATAGTTGAAACTTTCTAATACATAAATATCACAACCTTGTATCTGCAATAAGAACAAAATAATTTACATAAAAAACAATGATAATATTTAAATTTGTATGCAAGCGAGTGTGTAGAACATGTATAGATGTATGAATGAATGACAGAAATGGTAGAGGTTTTGCATTGAGCCACTTTTTTCAAATAAAAGTTAGATGAAGAAACATATTTACATGGATAGTACAATATGAAGCCTTTAATGGTTTTCTTTGTAGCGAGCTCCTGTTCTGGACGAACGAATTACTCTTCGCGAAAAAACAGACTGAACACAAAACGTAGCATACGTATGAGTCGCGATAAGACACACGTCTGTAAAAGTCATTTGTTCCTTGTACATCCTCCACCTTTCGCACCACTACACGAACATGTCATATTCATCTTATTATAATGTCTGAAAAGAATATAATGCTAGAGGTTGAAATTTTAGGCGTATCCCACATTCGGTTGACAGTTCGACGTATCTTTCATCGCGGCCATCTTGGACTCCAAACTCGAATAAATTTCAAGATGCAATTTGCGTGGATACGCGCGCATGCTAACCAATCGGTAAGTTAAAGAACGCGCTAAACGTAATTCGTGATTCATTTATCTTATGCATGTGGAACTTACTTGTTAATGAGAATCGATTCAAATGACATTTTATATTAAGCCAAAGGTGTAGATAGCTCATAAAATATGTTTGGCTGTCGACTAAGTAGATTATTACAATTCCTACGCATATGTATGTTTACCATCAATCCGATACATTTCTAAAAACTGTAGGTTACCTATCGGTTATGACATTTATTCTTTACTAAAAATTGATGCATGCAAGTGAACATTTATCAAAAAAGCTATGCGACTGTACATATGTATGTACGTAAAATTTTCAAGCTGCTGATTCATCCTAATCTCCGTGTAATCTTATCATAAAGACCCTCACGTATTGAATATGTGCAGGGAATATAAAGTTTTTTGTATATGTATGTAAGTACATACTCACCTGCGCTTAAATCATGCTTAAGAAGGTTATTTCATAAAACATTTTGCTACAATAAAACCTAATATTTGATATACTGTAATTAGAAAAGATGCCTTTGATTGCAACCATACATATCTATCGTATATTTATTTATTGCGAAAATTCATTTTTTTTCTGTAATGGCGAACTATTTTTGTACGTAATATTCAATAGAGATAGAGGCCTGATTGAAAAATACATTAGTTACAGATAAAAAGCGTGTATCTTTATTTAATACCAATTCAGACATGAGGTTATACAGTTGATTTTACAAAATTTAATAGTTTACAGACGTATTGTGTACAGAAATACAGTATGAGTACTCAAATTATTACAAACATTTTAAAATTATTATTTATTTGAAGTTTGAGTAACAATAGAAGTTAAAATGATACTTTTTTTTATAAAATATCAACAAAAATTAACTTTATGAAATAACACTATCAAGTCATATTCACGAATGATCAACAAAATATAATAATAGCTTGTCATAAATACTGGTCTTGTAGGACATAAGTTGAAACACTATTACGAAAATATCACAATATAATTATGTAAATTGCATATCTATAAGTAGAAGAAAGAATATATTTCACTATTATTGAAGTTATAACATCACAGAAAATAGAAAATTTTTCTATCTGTTTATAATGAAAAATTAAATCACTCACTGTAGTTTTTAGTAATATTAATGTAGCAATCATATTTAAGTTATAGAAATATATGATTGATACATATAGTTAATTTTACTGAACACAATTTCTCACGGAAAAAATTATTCTACGATTTTTAGATTTAAAATTATACAAAAAATAACCACTTCACTTTGATCTGGATTAAGATTCACGCCACACCCAGTATACATACAGACATACAGAGTGTTTGTAAATAGCATGGGATAAATTTAAGGGGTGATTGTAGACATCAAAATAAGACGAAAATCAAGAATAAGGATTTCCTGCTGAAGGTTTCGTTTGTTAGTTATAAGCGTCTAAAGTCTGATAGAAAGCACTAGAAATGAGTCCGCGCGAAGGCCTCGAGCAGTGGTTGCCCGAACAGCAGTATCGCACTGACGTAAAGAAGGGGAGAGATCACTCACTTGCCTATTTGTTGCAATCCATAAGCCAACTCAAAACACTCATTATGAGATAGAAAGGGTTAATGTGTCCACCCTCCGATTAATCTTCTGGTCTAAATCTACACACGAAAAAACTGCACATACTAGTAGAAGTCTTGCCGTAGAATTTGGAGGAAAATCGTACACACGATGGGAGAAGGACTAAATTTGTAGGAAAACTCGTCATGATCCACGAATATTCGCACAAATGTCCGATGCGAAGGTCCGTCGAAAAACTAACTGAAGTTTCTTGAAAAACTCGTCGAGAACTCCCCACAACACTTGGTGTTGTTAGATACCTGGATCGTCCCTCAAAGACCCTTAGTTTTACTGAAGGCTTAGGCTTTCCGAAAACCGAGTTGATGAGTGAAGAAAGTTCTTGAATGTTTGATATTCAAATTCCTGTCTTTAATGATTTATGAAAACAAAATTAAACTAACTACATGAGTTACTGCACTAATAACTGCACCATTTGCACTAATTGCCAGTAGTATTTGCTTTTCTGAACAAGTGTTACCAAAAATTGATAGAGGTAGAGATATTTTCTTGATGTTTACATAAACGGAATTTCAAATCAATCAACACGTGAATACATTTTAAAAAGTAGAATATCATATTTTATTTCATGACGACATGATACTCGTATTTGCAAATAATCAACTGCAGATATATGTATACCACGCGCCGCACCCGTGAATTTCAACGCAGCGTTAACTTCTACGAATTTTCATAGAGCCAATTTTAATGTGTCCATACTTTTCAAAAACTGTCTGTAAAGAGGACAAATATGGCTATATTCTCATTTTTTCCGGATTTAAAAATATTCCCCCACTATAAAAAAATTGCATTTGTTTAAAGCAATTGCAAAAAAAGTAGTTCAAAACAACCTTTTTTAAATAAAATAATTTTTATTCTATACTTCAATGTTTCTACTATAAGCGTACACAAGCTGATTCTAGTGCTGTTATTAGTTTAAAAGCTATGCATTTTTGAAAACAAGTTAGCACTCTATTTTAAGCAGCTGTAAAATTCATAATTTCAGAAATTTTGAAAAATCCTTTGACACACGTTTAAACCGCTAAAGACTATAACATATCTAAATTTGAACAAGATCTGAGACGTTACTTCGAAAAGTGTCCGATTTCGCATGGAATGACCTAACGCAGTGAATGTTTTGAGTCGGCCTACGGATTGCATTGAATGGACAAGATTAACGTTATTTAATGATATTCATCAATTTTAACTGAATTTTAGATTCTGTACACTGTCTACACTGTCTACACTGTATGAAACAGTTGTATGAAAATATTACAAGAGATTGTAATTTCGGACATTTTAAAGACGTTTTTTGTGCATTTTTAGGACTTCGCTGGATGTCTTTAAGACGTTTTTAAAACCTCTCTGCATTAAAACCTCTCAACATTCTCGATAAAAATTATACGAAATACGATATAATTTGAATGATTTGTAAAGAAATTACATGGAAAAATGATTTGCAAAATTTAAAGCTAACTTCGTTAAAAATTATACGATTTGCATAGTGTTTGGTGTCATTTTAAGTGGGAGAACAAAAATTCATCTCTGTTACTTCCGTAGGGGTACAACGCATAATAATAAAATTGATATTTTGTGACAAAGTCATAAATTTTTGTATCATATCGTCTGAATTGTATACTTTACGAAAAGCGAGGCTGACTTGAGTCGTAGCGTGAAACATCACAAAGCTCAATTCTTCTACCAAACCCTAACGATTGCTTATTTCTTCGATCTCCGCCAGAGACAAGTCACACGTATTTACCAACATTCCAGTCCCTTTCTCAACTAACACTACTCCAATGATTAGTTTTTCAATTAACTTAATAACTTTTCGTTATTCATGAGCAAGGACGCTAAAAACACTTTTGAATTTCTAAGTCATTTATACCACCTTTTCTAGGATATCCTCTACACGCCATGAAAATATTGATATTAAAGAGGATATTCGACAAAAGATGTCAGAAATTTGAAAGCGGGATTCTACATGTGAAAGTAGAACGAAAATCAATTGTGTTTGTAGTTTCATTTTAGAATGTGAACTATACGCGTGAAATATGTCTGACTTCGAACTTATTCTACTGCCAGAGTGAATTAGGTCAGCCTTAACAGAGTCAGTAGAATAAGTCTCAAGTCAGACACGTTTTAAGCATATACTAGGCGTTTTCTCAAGCCTCAAACGCATTATCATTCTTTAAAATTGTTGACACCTGTCACTGAACACTTTGTATATAATCAGGTCTTTCAGTTCTTTATTTGATACCACATTTTCAAATAAATCGATTTTATATTTATTCAAAAATTGAATTTGATGGCAATCAGTGTGAGCCGTTCAATAAAATAAATAAACAAAAAAATTATTGCTATAAGAATGACAAAATTTTGGTTCTAAAATTAAAAAACACATCAAAGTTGGCATTGATAATTATAGCTTGTGAGTGGTTGAATTAATATGTAATTAATAAGTATGATCTAACTGGAGCTAAAACAATGTTTAAAATATGGATAAACTAATACTGTTACAGAATGATTTTTTAACACTAGAACGATCGAAAATAACGTCATGTGCGCGTATTTTAAACTTTTTGAATGTAAAATTACAGATTTTTGAAAAAGTGCATTATTCATAGAAGTAACATTTGTTCATATATATTTTTTATGTTGTCGACACGAAACTCCATAAGGTGTAAAATGTTCGTATACAGGGTGATCAGCCCTGAAAGTGCTACATCTAGCGGTGAGAAACCAAAGTGACGCTGTTGCGAGAGCCACAAGAAGTCTGCAGTAGTTCTTTCCCTGTCGGTAAAATGACAAGATTGCTTTGAACTCTGCCTATACCAAAGGACCTGTCAATTTAACCTTTTATCTCAAGTAAATACTGCATGAATGCATCGATGTATGAGGTTAATAACCGTTTGAACAATGCAATGTGATGCAATAATAATGTAATGACCCACTAGTATACGAATTAGATGATTAAATACCATATTATGTAATCATGAAAAATAGAAAAATAGGTTGTCCAACCTGTTATTCTGTAGGTCATGAAACCTCATGAAACTAGTAAATATTATTGTTTCTCGCAGACTTTGACTTATTTATAACAAATCTTTTATGTCAAGTATCTTCCCTGTGACATGGAAGTTGAGTCTTCTTACTCTTGTATTGACAAGTGGAAACAAACATTTGGTTTCCATTTATCGGTTGATAAGTAAACAAAAACTTATATCAAGGATATTAGAGAACACAGATTCTTATAAATTGTCATTTTTATTATAAAATCTATGAACTGAAGAACAACACAGCTTTGTGGCTGATCGTCATATTGTAACCAGTTTAATAAGTTACAGTTGTTACATTATATAGATTTAGGTCACAGAGGTAGGACATCAACTCAATGTCATGTATATACACTAATTTCAGGAAGACCTTTATTTCTCATTTTATATTATTTTCTAAAGTGTCTGCTGTCAGCTTTAATGGTTTTCTCTTTGATTGAATCTCAAGTTTTGTAACAAGTAGATCTCAAATGGTAGAATTTAGTAATAAGTACCCTAGAAGAATTTTAGTTAGTTGGAGTGTCCTTCAAGGATCATATGGTAGACTGTTGCTTTTTAATATTTTTCAATGGTCTTCATAAAGTTGTTACTAATAGCAAATTTGTCCTTTATGTGGACAACTTAAAAATCTGTTGTGTTGTTGTAAATAAAAATGACACCATTCTGTTACAGATTATTCTTTTGAACTTGGAAAAATGGAGTTGTGAAAACAATCTTAGATTTAGTATATCCGAGTGTCATATGATTCACTATTGTCAGTTGAACACAGTGAAGCATGCTGTCTTAAGTGTCTAATTAGGAACTCTGAAAATAATTAACAGTGTATATCAACTCAAAAATTAAATGGTCTCTACATAGTATTAACATGTGAGATAATTGTTATTTTTTTGTAGGTGGTTGCCAATTTGTAACAGAAATGATGTTAAAGTACATGAAAATAATGGTAGAAAATGTCATGACCATAAAAAACTAGTTAATAGTAAGGCTCATCAATGGATCATCATTGGAAAAAATAACTTTCAACAATGTATAGGACTTTAAAAATTTTGATAATGAACTGAAAGAAAATGGACAAGAAGCAGTTCAGTTTGTAAATGTTTAAAGTTTGATTTAAAAGTTATATTTACTTAATTATGTCATTACTAATTACTTTTTTGTTTTCAGAAACACTATGTAACATCAACTGGAGGATAAAACTGGAAACATGCTGCAAATATATTAGCAGCCCTATTTAGCAATTACTTCATTCAAGAACGCATTTGAGTGCAAAAGAAACAAAATAAACTGTTACCGTCACAATTTATATTCCATGAACTAATAAGAGGTATGACATATACATACATATAATCATATTTCATATGACAGTAGTTTGATTTGATGAAGGAAAAATAGAATATTCAAGAATCCTATAATTCGTAATGCATTATTAATCTATATATTTTCAAAAGACATTTTAGTTTTAATACTGTCAAATGATACTAATACACTTACCTAGATCTGCCTTTCCTGAATGGCATACAGTCTTTTATTATTTATTATTCTAACTTAGTATTTCTACAAAAATATAGTTGATTTTCAGCTATAGATCTTGATAATTTCACAAAAATTATATCAATTTGTATGTAATATAAAAATGAGAATTCAGTTTCTTACTAAATCTTTTTTATTTTTACAGAAATATGTAAAAGTATTCAATTGCTATATTCCTGCCCTAAATCCAATTTTTCAGCAGTGTACAGTGATTGGATTAGAAGATCATCTGATAGATTAAGACTGCTACAGCAAAGAAAATCAAACTAATCATATTTTTTTATATTTTTTTATATTTTATACATATATTTTTTATATGTACCTTTTATATGTATACTTAATATCTTATAAAATATCTTTTTCTAATATACGATTATTTATTTAGTAAGAAATAATATGTATTTTAAGGAATAAGACTTTCCAATCAGTAGTTATTTTGTGAAATGTATTTTTCCATTAATTGTTATTATAAAAATATGCTTTGAAATTGTTTCAGCATTTTTTTATAATAATTATTAATTGAAAGAAGATATTTTATAAATATATAATTACTGATTAGATAAAACTCATTCTATAGAATTCAAAAAGTAAAATTAGACTAACCTAATCTAACGTAATCCTTCCTATTTATCTAAAACTAGATGTCGTCTTGTTATCTATATGATATCGTATTAAATTCGAATATTAAACAATGCAATATCGTACATTTTTAGACATCTTTACAATAGACAAAGAGTGTCGACAAGATAGATATTTGAGAGACGTCTATTATATAAATATAACTCATGTGACATGTCATAGTAAAATAACACAGACGTAACTATAATTATTAACTTGCATATTCGTCACAGGCCACACCCAGTGAGCACTACACGCAGCTCAGATAAATCTGGTCACGCCGACTAGAGTCACTCTATGATTCCAAACTTGAAATGCGAGTTAGAAAATTTTCCCCGTCCCCACATTACATATGTTAAAAGTTGATAGAGAAGACTGATGTGACCCTTTCTCTATCACTCTTGAAACGTTGAGATTCAACTGTTCAAGTTGTCGGCAAGTGACACGAGCCAGACACAATTTTTTCATTTGTCCAAATATTTCCTTTTTTCAAGAGACCCAAGACGTTCCAAATTTCTGGAACCTCATTAAAATAAATAAATTATGTAGAATATGTATTGCTTTATGTTTATGTAAAATTAAATACACATAAAGTTAAGAATATTTAGATCGAGTATTTGAAAAGACATCTGTTTTATATTATTATGTATATATAATTCTGTAATGTGGCGTAAATTATCATCTGATTTTCTTGAAATTTTTGGCAATGGGTGCTTATACTATACTATTCATTTACACGTACGGAATTTCTGATTAGATGATGTATATTTTTATTATTATATGGAGAATACCTGTCTTATGGGTCCTGAGGCAGTCACCTAGTGCCTGTGCGTATATCCTCTACTGATACGGTCCCCAGAGATTTTTATGAAATTCTGAGAGATGAGTCTTAAGATCAAGTGGTGACATTCTTGGGAATATCTCTATGTACATTTTTTATGAACAATTAAAACATAATAGTATCGAGGAAGGCTATTGGGTAGGTGCGGATGATGATTTCTTTCTAAATGACAGATCCTGTGTTCGATAGCCAGTATGGAAATGAAATGCTTTTTTGTTTTCTTCTTTTTTTAAATATTTAAATTGTATGTAATATTACTTCACAAATACTGCAATTTTGGTATACAAATTTTCATTCGTAAATACATATCTAATAAATATTTGAACTTATCTCTACATTAAGTATATACATGTGCATGCGTGTGTGGGGGTATTTCTGGACAGCATAGCGGAGAATTTGATCGTCGTCGCAGGTAATGGTCACATTTGGCGCACAGATATTTTATAAAAACAGATTCGGGCTGTTATCAAGGTGTACCAGTACACCCACCAAGATACAATATTAACAACTCGACCTGATCGTCCAGAGTAGAAAAAGAGCCGTAACCGTGTCGCGCTAGGGAGTTCGACTTGAATGTCGATGCGAACAACACGTGTTGTACGGAGCGTCATTTAATAAATCTATTTTGTTGGTTTTTAAATACACTCCCTTATTTTCCTCTACACAAAAGAAACCACGTATGTTTAAAAATAGAACTATATCGAGCGTTTGCCTCGCCCGCAAAAACCGTTGTTGGTTAGCATATGTGACCTACCGAAAGTGTTCTCGGTAGGAGATTCCGTTGTACTCATAACACACATGACAAAACCGACGTATGACTTTTACAGATAAAGTCGATCGAGTCAACGACATGTATCAGCTGTTTGAATTTCAGGCCCGAAGTCGAGCGGGGACGTCAGAGCCTGAAAGAAATAGAGAGTACATCCGCTACAGAGTTCACTTCAGTGAACGCTTTTTGGTTACCGAAACGCTCGAGAACTCTTAGCCGATTCTAAACGCTGCCATCTCTGTTTCTAGCAATCTGCGCATTTCGTTCTGGGTGAACCACACGTATTGCATGTGCCCCAGACGTAGCAAATCGCGTGTGAAAGAGACATTTTTCGTGACAAGCCCGAAAAACCTATTGGAATCAATAACTTATTTTGATTCTTGGCCGTTGCTATTCCGCTTGGGAGCATCAGGAAAAATTCCTTAAATGACCACTGGTATAATTATTATCAGCACTCACCAGGTATAATTATCATGAGGCAGGTTCTACTCCTCCGTGGCACGGGCTGTACTCCCGTATCCACACAAAACCCCCGTGTGACGAATAGATGCACACGTATGGGGTGGATGCTGTGTGTAGGGCATAGGCCGCCGTTATCAGTCACCGCGACTAATCCAGCTAGTAAACATGGTCTTCCTGGCTCACGAAGCACAGTCTTCACCGAGCTTCGTTCAAGATAATTCGCCTTAACAGAGCATAGAGTGCAGAGAAGAGGCCACCTCCTCTCTATACGCTCACAAACCGACAGATTCTTTACTGGGAAAAACTGTTGAAAATACAGTCTGCTGAACTACCTTACGCTATACAACGAGGTATCGCGTCCCCTTCCCAAAAGGCATGACTGCTCATTGCCTGGAGACGGGTCAGACGAATCTAGTGCGAGCTATTCGTACTTAGACGGCGCGGTTCCGCCGATTTTGTTCTAGGTGTCAGAGACGATAGGACAGTCGCCGGACCGTCCGACCAAGAGGGCAAGGATCCTTGCCCTATCCCCCTTCAGTCCCCTGGATAACTGTTGATTTAAATAAACGTCTGTCCTTGTCAGGACACACAAAAGGAGTTACAAGTACGATTTCCTTCAGTTAACCCACCTTCTCACCTAATCCGGACCGACGTTAGATCCTCTAACAAGGATACTACTAATTTCTGAACATATGGGATGTGACAGAGCGTGTGATACAGTCGAGAAGAAAATAATTCTACATACACGTAAAAATAAACAGAAAACAAAGAATACAATTCTTTTTATAAGGTACTTAGTTTTCGGGAAAATTAAATTTAAAGATTCGTCTAATATATGTGTATCTCACTGTTTCCGGGCTTTATGCCAAAAGCTTTAAAAGTTTACACCAATTTACGAAGTTATTGTTAGCTTTTAACACCTAGAGTTTGGATTATATAGCTACATTATTATCGCGATAAATGTAAAACGAATGTCTTTTCAAATACCTGATCTAAGTATTCTTAATTTTATGTGTATTTAATTTTGCATAAAAATATAGCAATACATATTCTGCATAATTTATTTATTTTAATGGGGCTCCAGAAATTTGGAACGTCTTGGGTCTCTTGAAAAAAGGAAATATTTGGGCAAATGAAAAGATTGTGTCTGGCTCGTGTCGCTTGCCGGCAACTTCAACAGTTGAATCTCAACGTTTCAAGAGTGATAGAGAAAGGGTCACATCTGCCTTCTCTATCAACTTTTAACATATGTAACATATGTAATGGTGGAGGAAATTTTCTAACTCGCGTTTTCAGTTTGGAATCATAGAGTGATTCCATCTCGCATTCATTAGACAGACAGGTGTCTGTAGGTAATGCTATTCTTATAACGAAAACTGTGACATCAGATACCGATCTGTCAATCTCGAAAAGTCACATGACCACTCTACCCCATTAAGAGGTTTATTTTCTTGCGTAGTAAAAAGCTTTAAATACAATAAGATGGCAGTTTATTGAAGCAGTAACAGATGTCTTAGAACCCATTAAAGATGCCACCGACATAATGAGTGGCGAAACATCTATCGTAAACATATGTATAACAATACTATCCCATGTATCTCGCACTGATGAATGTACTCGAACCTGAACCAAGAGCAAATGTATTAATTACAGATATGTATTGAAAATAATGTCAATTCTTTATCTTTAGTTACTAATGTTACGTTCCGAACAGGAAAATTTTTAGAATCTTTCATTTTCGGCCATTACGTCGGCTGGAATATGTCACGATAATGCTTTACATTTTGGGCCTTTAACGTCCAAAAGTTTAAGAATTTTATTATTGTTTTTACCCGCTCTCTTCTTGGAGTCGTCGGCCGTCGACGACGTGTGTGTGTATATGTGCATTCTTCTGAAGCCTCGGGAATGTAAACGCAAACCTCTTGTTAGAACGAGAAGTGTTGTACACCCACGTTAAAAATTGCGGGTTCTCATGAGCCGGAATCAATATAATACGAGCGTGTGCGATCTACACCCTTATCGCCAAAGTGTGCGAGTCGTTGCGTGCAGTGCTTATTAACACCGATAGCGAATCGTTCGCGGAGATCAAGTACAATTGCATCTTGCATTATCTGGAACAGCTGTAGTTGATTTCGGGAACCCTTTCATAACGCGTCGACGTGTTATAGAAGTCGAAATGAGAACCTTTCGGTGTTCAAATTTGGAGCTAGCGCAAAAACTATAAACATCGCGCGACACAACGACCGCGTGAGCGGCGATGCTTCGTAGTGTACGTGCTATCGAAACTTCTCGATAATGGCGGAACCCTACAAAGTTTATTGTATTAAATATAAGAGCAATCAACAGCCGGCAAATTCTAATAAGTGCGAAATCCGTGGATGAATAAATAATTGTAAATCCGGGAGCTGAAATACGGAGAGAGAACACACGAGATACCTTAAATACAAATTGACGAATGACGCGACGGCTCTCGTGACGTTACTGCGTGTGATTCGCTAGGACCTCATAGCGATACGACAATCGATCTATGTTAATGATCCGCGAAGGATCCTGCCTGTCCTAGCTTCCGCTTCCGCTGTCGAGTACTCTTCGTCGACAAGTCGTGAGTGGAGTCCGTGGGCTAATTATCCTTTCCTTTTTTTCTTTGTTCAGTTTACTAAGTTCCATTAATTTTACAGTAGTTTTCGAGCATAGATTCACTCAAAAGTGCAGTGTGCCGGGAGTGAATAGACTCTTAGCCCCATGTAAAATTCCGTAATCAGTTTGCATGAATTCATAGTTCAATTTAAAATTTAAAATTCTAAAGAAAAAATCCGCGTGTGTTCTTTTTCTTTTCAGTACTAGGGGCATCTATAAATAACCCGGATCATTTAATATAACGACGATCTGGCATCGATTTGGCATTTTCTTTTTTTTGGACACGAACGGCTTTTCTGGATTGTGATATTATTATTTTTCTTTTTTTTTGATATTCAATTGCGTAAGTTGCACAGATTATTTCATTTGATTTTGATTTTATTGATTTTTTTTACTGATTGTTTTGTATTCTGATTATTTTCTGATTTATCAACATGTGCTCGCCTTGTGCGCTCACTTGGCCGGAGGGGCATTAATGTCGCGGTAGCGAGTCACTCTGGAGTTTCCTGAGTGTCCTTGTGGTCACGCTAGAGTATAGAATCTCACGAGGGTGAAATATATCAGACTTTGTAAATTTTTTTATATTTTTTTTATATTATCGTTCCGAAGATTTTTTTTCCTTTTTATTTCTTGCTCATCTGTTTGATGCTGCGAAACCTTCATGCAGTCCTATTTTTGTAAAAACTGAATTTTTATATTGACTGAAATTTCAGAATACATCCTTTTGTTATTTTGTTGTAAACATCTATATTGAGTTGATTATTTTCCTTTTCCACATGCAGTATTAGTATAAGCCTCCACCTCTCTAGAAAATTAGTCACGCGTAGCGGGGCCCATATGGGACTAGATGATTTCCTAACCCATTTACCATTATCCTTCTTGGATAATTAATTAATAAAAATTTAGATATACTCGCGTATCTTAGCCGAGCTTCTCTTACAAAGCCACTTTGTTATCGCAACCACACTACCATTTCGCGCTGTCACATCATAGTCAGTTCATAGACAGAGGAGTGGCTCGAGCTG
This sequence comes from Calliopsis andreniformis, assembly GCF_051401765.1. Lineage (NCBI taxonomy): Eukaryota > Metazoa > Arthropoda > Insecta > Hymenoptera > Andrenidae > Calliopsis > Calliopsis andreniformis. The sequence goes on from NC_135063.1 coordinate 843,493, forward strand.
GGCACTTATAGGAGTATACTAATTTATAAAAAGAAATCCATCCCATAACAGAAACTAGTGTTTGTGTATGTAACAGACGGAATTGCTAACTCCGTTCGTAACACTAAAAACACAAAATTATATGAAACAGAATTCGATGTTTTATTTGTAGGAACAATTCAAACCTATCATACATAGTCATGAATTATATAGTAATACTATGTTGCTGGACTCCACGCTTTAAGTATTTAAAAGTATAAAACGGTGGAAACATTGAGTAAAATTAGTTCAAGTACTTATAAGAAAATATATTCTAATAAAAATCCGCCAGAGAAATGACCTAGTTTAGTTACATGATATCTCTTTTCGGAGATATTTGGTTACCTTAAAGCTAGTTTACGAAAGAGAATGCCCCTAGTGGGTCGGCGTTAGGAGACTTACAAAGATGTATTCTATTCCGTGTAACTAATTGTAGTTTATTCAGAATACAGTTTTGTACAAAGTCATGTTGTACAATAGATATTAAATCTTGAACTGATCGTAAAGGTCTGTCTGGTTGGAGGAAAACGGTGCGGAAGATACAGGATTGGAAAATAGAAAAGTGGGGGGATCTTAAGTATAGAGTTTAGTAAAAGAGGAGTCAGTGAAGTCGATGTTTAAATGAATAATAGGATGAGTACAGAATGAGGTTATTGGTTATTGAAGGAGAATTTCGGTTATCTTGAAGAGAAAGTTGGAGGTCTATCTGATGTGTACAAGGAATAAATGTTGGCATACAACAGATGTCTCTTCTCGTTTCAGTTTTCACGTCGCGTGAGGCACTAACTAACATTTGTGCACTCGACGGGCTTAGTTCTCGATATTTGAGTTCAAAAGATAGCCAAAAGCAACAGTAACAACAGTTTATAAAGGATTTAATTGGAATTTGTCTGAATGGTGGGGTCGAATGACCTGTCGCAATGGATGCTTACCTCTGCGATATTTACAACCAGTGTTCTATAATCGTGAAGGTATCATCTATAATTTTTGTTAATTTGGAAAATGATAGTTTTAGTGCCCTTAAATAAAATACCAGTAAGGGCATAGTCTAGTCTTCCTACTTTCTCGTAATCTATCTATTCTAACGTGAAATATATATTAGGTCAGTCATCAACACACATTTTACACCTGCACGGTGAGTGAACTGCTGATTCTGCCAAAATACCAGGTTACAGGGACACTTGAATTCGGAGCAACGCTCGTGTCAAAATGTTATGCGAAATTGTGATGTCATAATTAACCGGAACGTAACATTACAATTTGCAGGTGGAATAAAATCGAAATTACATAAATTCTTTAATAGAACACTGGGACAAACACACGATTAATCCAAGTCCTTTGAATTGCAAAAAATCGAGAGTTGCGTATGTATTTCACGGAAAATCTTACAGATAGAAAGACAGACATTATTAACAACAAAACAAGATTTCCAATGCTTTTTGTAGAGGCAAAACATTTTCGTGCGATATCTGCCACTCAAACAACGAGTGAAAGATTATTTTCATTATCTGACAATGTAATAACAGCAATACGTACAAAATTACTGACAGAAAAAGTTGAATAATTGTGTTTCTTGCATAATAATTTAGAATAAACGCATTATTACATTTGATAATATTTAAGACATTTTAAAATCGCTGCCTTATTCCTATCACTCTCTTTTTCAGTACATAAAAATAACCTTATCCATAACGAACTGTTTCCAATTCGGGCTGAAAATTTTAGTTCTAATCGAAAGTATAGAACTACCCGAAAGAGTCAAGCTACCCGAATGAGTCAGACTACCTGAAAATTTAGATATGTCGGGTACTCGCCCGAGCAAGCTCGATTTTCGCCAAGCCCGTCCGAATTCGAAATTCCGGGTACCCGCACACCCCTACCAAAAATGTCACACATGCTTGGAAACACCCTGTATACATAAGTAAATGTTCAAAATGATCACCTTGACAACATATTTCAATGGTATCGAAATCGGCGGGAGTACAACTAATTCAGCGACATACACAAAAAAATTAATAAAAGTATTTTATAATATCATCTTTTTAAAATATAATAAATAGTTATATACATACTTACATGTCTTGTTTTTAAAAATGAACCCTTTTTAAAAATAAAAAGTGATCACAGAAACTGAAACGATATTAGAAAATACTAAAGTTTTTGTAAAATAAAACTCTTTGGGTGCACAAGGATAACTATAATTTTATTGTATATGTGTATGTATTCAACACTTCTAATATTTGATATTTTTGTATATTTCATATTACATGAAATGATTATCATTATAAAAGTGTGATGTATAAAAATTAAGGCATTATTATTATCACTTCAATTTCTCATACTACTATTTGAATTATTATTATCAGTATACCTTTGAAACAATTGATATAGTATCATTGCCAGTGAGAGTAAGCATTCTCAGAAGTGAGTAGGTCTATAGGTATTAGTATTCGGATTCCGCTATAAATGTCTGGTAAAAGAAATTGCACGTGCTGTTACCCCACATGGGATATTATGAGACTGCAATTTATGCATGCGCGTGCGTATAAAATCTTCTCGTAGAGGCAAATGCAGAGCGCAAAGGCTCTGTCCAGTCTAGTAACGTCTAGTACGACCAATGGAGGCTAAGAATGGAAACCTTGTTTTGTAGTTCGTACTCGATACGTTTGTGCCAATTGAAACATCTTTACATAATGTCATGTTAATACGAAAGTAGATTTTTGCTGGACAACGTCTAAAGTAATTAGAACAATCTAATGACTGATCAAAAATTAGTTTATACAATGTAATATTTGAAATATAGGAAAGTGGTGAAGATCCGAATAGCGTAAGGATTTAAATACACGAATGCTAATAAGGCTGATTATCAAAGAGATCATATTGACTGAAAATTATTCTAGTTTGTAATAACCTTGATTTAAGAAGAAAAATAAGAGAAGACTGATCAAAAGTATCAGTATTATGAATATAGGTACATTACAAAAAATCCTGATTAATATAGTACATGAAATTTATGAAATAAATTGTGGAAAATAAACGTTTATGTGAAAGTGATCAGAACACTGTAGTAGTGTTTTGTTGAAATTATGTGTAAGATATTCAGAAATGCATTTTATACATTGGCTGCTTATATTTCAACGCTGTGTGAAGAATTAAGAAATCTTTAACGTATTGTCTGTTGCCACTTAATCCATGCAATATTGTAATTAAACAGTAATGGAATAACACATCTTAGTTATATCTGACTGTGATTTCTATTCACGCCAAAGAATTATTACCATTTCTATCGCATGAGTCTATAACGTGACATTTTAAATGATTCTTAATAATATATGTTACATAATCAATGGCCTAACATAAAGTGTGAATGAACAAAAAATGATAGAGTAGTTATGAAGCGACAACTAAAGATGAATACACTTTTTAATGACATAAAAGTTTAATATAAATAAAAAATCTCGTACATATGGGTTTCTCAAAGATGATAAAGCGCATGTTATATGCAAACTTTGCGTCATGCAGTTCTAAAGCAATAGGAATATTAGCACCATTAACAATTCCACCATTACATATTGCATTTTTATATTATTTCTGGCAAGAATATTCAAGAGATGTGGACAAACAATATTGTTCCTGTTCATGTTGGGATACAGTGTTCAAAGGTAAGTTGATGTAATTTAGTTTATATCTCTAAAGTTAAATAAATCTTTTGTAAAGATGAATGGATAACATATTTTTGATAAAATTATGACTTGTTATACAGTTGATTCTATAAAAGTTTATTTATTTTATACACTAAAAAGCATTTCATTTTTTACGCATACCTAATTTATTGTTAATGTATAGTCAACTTATATTTCATGATCAACTATGTAGTCAACTAATATTTCATAATCTCAGTAAAATAACGGTTTAATAATTTAATAATTTATCATACAAATTAAAATAAAAGAAGGTATTTGGACACTTAAAAATAATTTTTATAAATTTTTATAATGACCTAATTTTCAGCATTGTTTGAATAAATAATAAATGAATTTTCATAAATAAAAACTTAAAAAATTTTATTTTGTTGATATGTAATGAAGAAGTTATGTAATTGATAAGTATTGAAAGCAAAATTGTGATGATGTACTTTCTATATCCTGAAAGTTTTCATTCATAAGGAAATAATTTTTTGAAAAGACAAGGTGTGTTTTGAAAACCGTAACACAGATTTATAAATTAACAAGAAAAAGTATGATTAACAACAAAAATGCTTTTGTATTACTCATTTGTATTACTCAGTGTAAAACAAAGAATTGTAAAATGTATCTTGTAAAATATAAAAAATTCAATTTTTTAATATGTGTTTATAAAACACCAGACATTTTATTTTAGGGTCATATGAATCTGGTATTGCTTCTTATAAGCATATGTATTTTAATGCCACTACAAACACCTTAAAAATATGGATGACCATAGTAGTTGGAGTAATTACATTTTATGAAACAGTTAAACATTTAACAAGACTAGTATTTCAAAATCGTCTTAGACCTTGTATGATGATCCTTTTTCTGACTGCCATTTTTTCGCATTACTATACTTGGTGGGTTTATATGAATTATTGGAATGATGAGTTCTATTCCCAATGGTATCATCAGTTATTTTTCTCTATCACTGAGTTGATATCTACTTTCCTGGTTATTCATCTGGCAGATAATAAAAATCCAGTAACTCATAGAAAAGCATTTGGGATAGCTGCAATAGCTATCTTGCATATTGTGGCAGGTGGTTGGGATCAATTTGTTGCTAATGTTGTAAGAGGAGAAGGCTATGCACATCAGGTAATATTATTTATGTACTATACAAGTAGCAATGCATTGTAGAATATTCTCTTTTATAGAATATTATTTATGAATTTAAGTCTTTATTTTCATGCATAGCTAGCAATTTATATGTAATAGGTTGTACGTGATCTTGGATTTATGATCCCAGATATACTTCATGTTGCTATTCCATTATGGGCAGTTAAATGGAAAAATGTATATAACCTACCTGGTTCAATGAAACGAGATCCTAGTATCAGAAGAGACTTAGCATACATGTTAGGAATGATATGCATAGGATTGTGTATTTGTGCCATACTGTAATTTGACTGTTGTAATGTCTAAAAATAGTGTCTTAAAGAAAAAACCATCTAAATAATTTGATTTATTTTCTTATACAAATTTATAGGAAATATTTGCAAGTAAAATGTATTAAAACAATATACATGTTTTCATGATGATTTTCAGAGTGTTCATGTTAAGAATAGATGCTTAATTGACTTAGTTTAATGGTTTGTGTTTTAAAATTGCTCTTATTGCCAATGTGTTACTTAACTTTATAGAATCAAAGATTTTTTATTTTTTATTGTATAATATTAGTAGAAATTAGCTTATACATATATATGTATTTTTTAAACTTCTCGTTAGTTATATCATTGTATTGGCAAGTTCAGCTCCTATCATCAATTTGAAAAACCTGTAGAGTACAATTCACTTCAGAAAAAGCATATGCTTTTAAGTTACGTATTATTTTGATGTTTATGTCAAATATATACATAAAGAATTTTCAAAAATAATTTTCATTGAAATAAAATAAAAACTGTAACAAATCAGATAAAAATTATGTACAATAATGACTTTACATATTATACTATATTTATTATAACATATTTGCAACATTACAATGCCTATATATGTGAAAATGGTTCTAATGTAAATATATACATATATGTATATTATTTAAGCATTTGATACCATTTAATGTTGTTGATTGTGTTTTTAGCATAGAGAATATTTATAATATTTGGAGAAGTACTAAATGTATGTACACTTTTAAAAATTGAATCATTTTTTTGCTTAAAAATTTTATCAATATATTTTTAAGAGTGTAGCAGCTAGATATCAAACAGGGATGGGCACTTTTTATTTCAAATAATGATAACAAATTGAAAAAGCAAATACTTATTTCAAATAAGGCAACAAATAAGTTTATTCTACAATTGGATGCTGGAAAATAAATTCTGAAATATTGTTTGACAAATAAATCATTTCCAAATAATTTTGTTATGTCAAATAATAATACAATAATAAGCATATTTATTATTAGCTCTTAATATAACACAGCATAGTACAATGTTTTTTCAGTACACTAATTTTTATTACTTTACTCTTATTCTGCAATGTAACTTCATTTTTCTTTTCAATAACTTTATTTGATAAATCATCAGTGCATTGTTAATGTGTATGTGCACCATCATCTTCGCTAATGAAATCAACTATCTGAAGTATCTGAAATGCTACGCATTATCTTGTTTGTACTATGGATTGTTCAACAGAAACAAAGTTAAGAAGTGGTCAAGTATGATATGAAATGCTAGAATTAGACTAATTCTAAAACTTCAAACATAAACTTTACAGTAACAGTAAATAATGTTGATAATGTACTTTATGAAAGTCTATAGTTTTGGAATGGAACAATTTAATAATTTTATAAGTCCAATTATAATAATAAAATAATCTACGATAAATTATGGTGATGAATAAAAAAAACTATTATTTGTCATTTTGCATTACTAGTTGAAATAACGAAATTATTTGGAAATAATATTTTTGTCAAATCTTTTTTTGACCATATAACATTATTTTAAATAAAAAAGTAGACAAAATAATAAATAAAATCAAATTTTATTTGAATTATTCGAATATTTTATTTCGATAATGCCCAACTCTGATATTACACATTCTAATGATCTTATAGTGCTTAGCAAATTTATTTAAATTATAAGGCTTAATAAAATACCATAAAACATTAAAAATTACATGCATTATATTCATAACAAACATATCATATGCAACATTCATAGCATGTTTTTTTTTAAACAGAAATTGTTTTTACAAAAGTAGCAGATATATTAAAACGATTATGAATAGTTGCCAAAAATGGAGTCTGCTGACAAACATAAGGCTACAAAAAAGTGCCTACGTACAACAGAAATTATTTATTTAAAATATTAAATGTAACACTCAGTGTCACATTTGAATTGATTTTATATTTAATATAAATGTATGAATCTCAACATTTCAATTTGCAGAAATAACATGATTGTTATTTCTTATATAATGGTTCTTAAAGAATTGTTATATCTGTATTAACATGTACTTATAATATGTACAATATTTAATTTTCTTGTATTTGCAAGAATGTTGAAACTTTAGTATATGTAATATACATGTACTAGTAATATAGATGTATTAATATAATAAATAATAAATGAATTTAATTCAATATTATTCTAAATATTCAGCTTTTATATGCTTTAGAAAAATGTGGTTACTTATATAGTGCTACAAAGAATAGAGAAAGTATTATTTATTACAATGTGCTACAAAGATATTGATTTAAATATTTCAAATTAGAGATAAAACTACATTAAAACATATCAGTTTATTATTAGAAATTCAACAAGTTTTCAAATATACACAGTAAAATTACATTATTTTTATTTTAATTATGTTAGAAAATAATTGAACATTATGTTAATTAGTATTATAATTAATATTAGTAATGAATATATAATACTATGTAGTTATATTGTAAAACTCAAAAGGCAGAGATACAGATTTGCTCACATTGAAAGATACTCTTGTGCAGGTATGTAGTATTTACTCATTAGCATTTATCCTTCGCATATCAAAAATTTGTGATAGAATCTTTTTTATGCCATGTAAATCTGTATTGTTGATGACATACCATATATGGTATAATCTGTCAAATTGCCAATTTGTTATTAATGTTTTTTAAACATTTTTGTAAACCTTTTAAATGAAGTCTACATTATTTTCTTTGTACATCTTTCATGTTAGAAAGATATAACGAGAATTCTAAATACAATGTATAATTTTGTTTGGAATATGATGTACGAAATATATGTAAATAAAATAAAATTTGCAACAAATTCTACTTTTTCTACAAACCTTTTCTACTTCGTATTATTTTGTCTGCCATTCTAATATTATACTGCACATTATACTAATACAATTTCTGAAATATTGATATTTATATAACAATAGTTACTTTATTTCATTTTATAATGTAATTTTAATAAAACATTACAATTTAGATTAGAATAGAATTTAAAGGGCAGACTAGTCACGTGAGTTTTCGAGATTGCCAAGTTGGTATCTGCTATTACAGTTTTCATTACAGGAATAGCATTACCTACAGACACATGACTGTCTAATGAAGGCGAGATAGAATCTGTCTACGATTTCAAATTGGAAATGCGAAAATTTTCCCTTCCATTGCATATATTACTATACGAGCCACGTGTACGTAAGCTCGGCGTTTCAACAGCTAAGAAAAAAGTTCAATGCATTTTCTAAATTATGTAAAATTGCTTGGATTCCATGGCTGTGAACGGTCAATTTGTACTCTATAACACTCGTGTTATTAAATATCAGCAGAATCTCGTTAAATTACGAGTTGACTGCGCTCTATTGAACTTTTTTCTTTCGAATGAACCCTTTCCCAGCTTAGAAGCTTCTCATATAAGTTTTTCCAAATTTTGTTGGTAATGTCAACTCTCTGCCATATCCTAGTCTACACCCCTTAAAGACATTTAAATATTATGATTGTATTCAAATTTTATTTTTACATATACCACAAAAAAAAATAATTAATATTTTCTTGGTCGGTGTATACAACATGTACCCAATCTTTACATTGCATCCAGTATTTGTTCAATGATTCTCTATAAATAATGTATTCAATGACTTCTTTATTAATACCTAATTTGCTGTTGGTTTCATTATCACTCCTTTTTTACTTGTATTTTCTCCTAGCATTCTTTTTTTGCTTTTTTGAGGCATTCTTAATTGTCTTTCAGCCTTTTGCTTTTCTTCTTCTTTTGCTCTTCCATTTCTTTCACTTCTCTTTAATTCTTGTTCTACTTTTCTTTTATTTGCATTTGTTCTTTCTTTTCTTCAATAAGTTTCTTTTTTTCTTTAAGTTCGTTTATAAAAACTGCTGGAGTTAAAATTTCAGACTGCTGTGTTCGTTTATTTGTCTGAATTTCGACTATATTATTTCTCGGAGAGATTTCTTTTACAATTTCTGTAAATCCAGGGCGTACGCCTGCTGAAAGAGGGTGCAATGAAAAATACAGATTGGTCGATAGTGGACGACAACTGGATGGTCGGTACTGGACGACAAACATGTAACATCATTTTAGATCAGAGTTTTTTAATATACAAAGAAAATTGCAAAACAAGATCTTTTTATTATACCCAGAAGACTAAAGGAAGTATATATTATAGAACAAAATTCTTTAATTACCTGTGGTTCGCAAAATGAACACTAGAAAATTTCGAGAACGACGATAATTAACTTTTTTTTTTAGTAACTTTGCGTATAACTCGAAATGAAAGTACCTGTTTCAAATTTTTTTTCTGAGCTGTATGTTGAATGGTGACATAGGATTAAAAAGTGTACTTTCATATCTGATTACATACCTACCATAGGTCTCAAAATATAAGAACCCCTCAAAAAACCTTAAAAAGATAAACAAAGCACGCCAAATACATATGTTTCCTTGACAAAACTACTCTATAGAATCCAGTCTTCCACAAAGCATCAATCATAAAAAATAAATAATTCGAGATATTAGGGCAAACAAAGCCATTGGAATCATAGGAAAACGCTAAACGCAAGAATTTAATTCTTCTATCAAAACATTGCTAAAACTGTAGTCCCAACAAATATTATTTTTAACCTCTTAGACACGGTTGAATTTTGCGCGGGGCTGTTTCTCTGTACGGCAGAGTTCAACGCGAATTACGTGTAAATGATACAGCACTGCAATGTGTGACGGATAATGCTATTCTCTACATGAGTACATTGGAATGAAGTGTTTGATGATAAAATTATAATTTTTCTTAAATATATGATACACGTATGTTAACTGTAACAATTTACTTTAATAATTAATAATGCAATTGAGTATGGTATGTCTTAAAACAAGGTATAACACATAGACCCACGTTACAGTCTTCACATTCGTAGCGCGATCGTCGTCTTACATCGTTTTTCGAACATACGACACAATTTCGTAGTGCCTTTTTAGACTTTTTGATTTACAATAGGATGGGAAATGTTTTTCGGTTAGTCTAAACGGGTGATCAACGATAGATTTTCTGCAGATAATGTTATTATTCATGTCCCTGTACTTTTTAAAAATTTCTTTTAGTAATTTGAGATGAAAGGCTCGCATTGTAACTTCCTTTTTTTTCAAACTTGTACAAACAGTATGCATGCCAAATTGCCACGTCAAGCACATGAAAAAAAGATTTCTTATGTCTTATACCATTTGATGCTCTTTCGGATAGACTGCACACTAAATATTACTTTCTCTGTTGTCGACTGCTCCCATATTGGCAGTGTAATCAACAATGCAAGATGGTTTTTGTACAATTTCTCCTGTCCGATAATTTATTTTTTTAATATTTATGTAATCCGCGGAGTGGCAAGTTGACAACACGTATACATCGCATTTGTCTTTCCATTTGACAGTGAGCATGTTGGATGATAATCGGAAACATAATTCACCATTTTCTAGTTTTTCATTCATAACGGGCATGTCTTTTCTTCGCGGTTTAACGGTGCCGTACGCGTTCGTTTTGTTATCATACAAATAACTAAATAAGGTTGGGCTGGTATACCAGTTGTCGACAAATAATGTATGCCCCTTTTCTAAATAAGATTTAAGTAATGTCAGTACAACCTCAGCTGATTGTCCTAAATATTTGTTGTTCATTTTTGTGATATCGGAATCGCTCCCGGCATATACAACAAAATTTAATACAAATCCCGTCTTGTAGTCGCATAATACAAAAGACTTTATACCAAACCTATTCCGTTTGGACGGGATATATTGCTTGAATGAGAGACGTCCTTTATATACCAATAAACTTTCGTCGATACATAAATTAAAGAATGGAGTAAAACAATTTGAAAAAGAACTGCAAAGCTTATAGCAAAGTTCTCTAATTTTTGTCAATCTATTGGATTTTTCTAACTGAACTTCACTAAAATAAAGACTGCGTAACAGAAACGCGTATCTGTCTTTACTTATTATTTTGCCGAAAACATCAGTTCGCAGAAATTTATCTTTTGTCCAATACTCTGAAAAATGTAGTTTCTTTACCCGCTACATTAATAAACGAATTACAAACAAATTATATATATCACTTAATGTAACTTCTACTTCGTGGGCTTTTATAAAAGAGCGCCTGGAAGTGTTCTTCTTGAACTTCCTATATTCATTGGTTTTTTCCACAATAAATGAAACTAAATCTTCCGAGAAGAATAGTTGGAAGTAATCAATCGGTGTTGCCGATCGATTGAGCCGAGTTCTCATGCTAGAATCTCGGGAATCAAATTTATGTACTTGCGGCTCCAAATTTTCATGTGTCCAGATTATTCTTCTGACGGTCTCCTTTCTGCGTACATTAGAATCTGAGTCAGAAGAACTGAGTATTCTCAATCTTTTTATATTCTTTCTACCGCGCATGTTTTTGCTCATATTATTTTCTATTTCCGAGTCGCTTCCTGAATTGTAGTAAATTACTCTTTATTTTCTACCTTGAAGCGGCATTTTAAGGTTAAAGATTCTAATAAATTACAAGTATGTGTTAAAAAGACATGTTAAAAGGAGGATCTGGTATATTAAAATCAAATGGTATATTTATTTAAATAAAAGGCAACAATTCATACCTGATACTGACAGATAAAGAAAAGACTGTGTATTCTGGCTGTATATTGTTAAAACAATTAAAACAATTATCAATCGATGTGAAGGCAAAACAAGTGTAAAACAATATGTGAAAACGATTATTTAATTTAAACGGTGAGCGAGTGTGCTAGTAGAGTGCGCCACTATAGTGGCGCGGCGTATAGAAAGATGACATCCGCGAAAGCCACTATAGTGGCGCATACAGTGTATCTCCCATTAAAAATATTTTTGACGCTACTTGCATATGCTATACGAAGATCATGTTTCACCCTTTGAAATGCGCTTTTATTTTTATGACAAGAAATTAACTTATAAAAATCATTGCTTATGCTACAGTTAATAGTTCTCTTAACTAAATAATACTTGGTAGGCCCTTTTGTAATGAAACTGAATTGTTATAAACACAGGATTATTATAGAAGAAGTAGACACTTTTAATATTTTTGCTACGTTTTAGCATGTTTGGTAAAAACGTGTCATTTTCTTCTGGTGGTATAAATAACGACGCCGAAACGATTATAACATTATTGCAGGCTTCATTTGTTGCGTTCATTAAGGCAATACAAGGTGCGAAAGGTACGGTCAAGCGACCCACAGTGAACGGTGCACGTGGATCAGCTACCTGACCTGAGACGTTCCACGGTATTCGACACCGGCAATAACTTAATCCTCCCTTATTTTCCGCGTGAGGACTACATCATATTTCAGTTTTATTGAATTTCTAACCATCAACGGCTAAAAGTAGTCACCTCCGATTAGAATAGCCTATCTGTACATTTCTTAATCCCTCAGAGGCCTTGCAGTTTTCTTACCATATGCATAGCAGAAATTTCTTCTACTGTCCGGCAACGTGAATCAACTTTTGCTTTATTACCTTCAGGACAATGGAGTTATTTTTGTACGACATATTGTAAACATTTCGAAAATATTTTGTCCAAAAATCAGGGAAAGTATTGACCTTTCGCCCTCCTCTCTTCATCCTTGAATATCTCTTAAGTCAAACAGTGACCAATAGGAACAGTAAAACTTATAGTCAAACAATAGAATTTCTGAGAGGATTTGTTGAGGAGCTCTTTTTTATCCTTCCACGAAATAATAAAAGCGAATTAAGAACTTGAAAATATAAGTATGAAGATTGAAAGAATGAAAACATTGACTGGAACTAAAAGAGAGTTGTTAAGTATGGATTAGACTGTACATTTTTATATATTGGCAGCACTGCCACTCATCAAGTGTGGCAGCATTTTTTTTTTTATATACAGCGAGTCTTCTTCGCACAAGCAACATAGTATCTTTCTTGTTAGATCTTTGTAACCATTTATCGAAAGTAATAAATATTATTTTTATATCATAAACCAGCCGCATCACAACTTATTTAACAACAGACAACCAAGTCTGCGAAGGAAGATTCATCGAAGCAACAGGAGATTCCAAAGAGGCTTCTGGGTCTCTCTCTCTCTCTCTCTCTCGTTGTATTTATTCTTCTCTCTTTCTATGAATATTGTTCCATTATTTATTAGTGCATATTCTATTAAGTTAAATAAATTCATAGTTTTGTACTATATTATATGTCATATATTATAGGTTTCAATTATATTTTGATATAAATATAACGTGTTTCGTACATTTTCATTTAAAACATTCACGATTATAATAAGTGCGCCATTAGAAAGAAGACACTACGCATGTGCGAACTCTGACTGACGGGTATATAAGGAGCTACGCAAGCAGCAGGAGACATAGATTCCGTCCAGTGCCGCGCCACGTTGCATATCGCGTTGTTAGAGTGCTTGCTAAAGTTTTATATTTTACAGTTTAAAATGTTATTTTTTTAATTATTTTACTTAAACACTCATTACAATGTGAAAAACACAATTAACTTAAGTGCCCGGATCGCCTTTTGGCGAGATTTATTTCGTCGCTCGTGCTGAATATAGATTCGACCACTGGTTAACCTCAAAACCTAACCTGGGTTCGTGGGTTCTAGAGACCGTGGGTTCTAGAGAAACGGAAATCAAGGAAGGATGGTGATCCTTATCCTATTGTAATATCTAGGAATCGAAGATCACTATCATTAACGAACTCAGTAGATCCTATACAACTCAAAACAGGTATGGATTTAATCAATATTCCTATAGCCAATAGATTTGGCATTTTCGCTGAATGCTCCAATTCAGATGATTCTCCTGCTGACTTGCCTGTCTCAAATTCAACTGACGCACCTTTAACAAGTTGTTCACGAAAAATAACCCTTCAGCTGACACGCAAAACTTATCCACTGAAAAACCTCCGCTCATTCATGTGCATGGAAACATCAACTTTATAAAATTCATAGGTGCTCTTGAAAAGAAGTTTAAAAATTTAAAATTTTACTGCTAAAAACTGTAACTCAAAATTGAGGATAAATTTCCAAAACGCACAAGATTTAAACTCCATTAAAAAGACTTGTACTGATGAAAATGTAGAATTTCACACTTATTCCGTGGGCTTAGAGAAAGTTCTCACAGTGGTTGTCAAGGGACTTTTAAAATTCCCAACAAGTAGAATTCTAAATTTTATAAAAGAATCTGGACTGGAACCTTTGCAATGCACAGAGCTTCTTCTAAATACCAAGTATCCCATTTATAAAGTGACATTTAAGACAGGCACAACACTAGTTCAAGTTAATAAAATCAGATTCCTAGAAAACCTAACAGTTTACTGGGAGAAATCTGATTCACGTAAACGTAAAGCATTCATTCATTGCTTTAGATGTTAGGCCCATAGCCACACTTCAGCCAATTGTAATAAGCAATTCAAGAGTGTCAAATGTACAGGTACGCACGGCATTAGAACCTGCACCAAATCAAGGGACACCCCTGCTACTTGTGCAAATTGCAAAGGCCCCCATCCAGTAAACTTCAGTAAATGCCCAGCGCTGACTGCATTTCTTGTCAATAGAGCTAAAAGCACGCCTTTCCAAAAAATCAACCTGCTTCCCTCCACGCCTCAACAGAACTATCCATTCCACAAGATTTCTGAATCTGGCATTAGAAATCCACAGACTTACGCCCAAGTTGCGGCTGCCAATTTACTGCATTCACAATTTTATCCCATTGAACATATTAACCAACCGGTAACCCCAAATATAGAAACCGTCTTTATTAAAGTAAAGTCAAACCCTACCCTAATCATTGGAGCAGGATATTCCCCACCAAGCATAAAGTTCCACCAAGCTGACATTGATGTCATCATCTCCCACACAGATGCCAAATACTTCCTAATTGGAGGAGATTTTAACGCCAAGCATCAGCTTTGGAACAACACCTCAAGTAACAAAAACGGAAACACTCTCAAGAAGCACGCAAAAAATAAAACTTACAATATCGTCAGTAGCAACATTTTCACCCATAGACAATCGGGCAGAACCCCGTCTAAGATTGACATATATCTCGTAAACATACCATACAGTTACAAATGTCGCACTACTGATAACCTGTTATCGAACCACCTCTCTGTACACTAAGAAGTTTCCACCTCATCTCTAAACTCAAAAAGAATACGCTCTGTAGTCACAGACTGGAAACTTTATGATACAATTTGTAGCAATTTTAGCCTCAATCCTGACATCCGGACAAATGAGCAAATTCAAATCGAAATTAAAAGACTCCAGAACAGGGTAAACTCAGCCTACAAACAAGCCACAACTTCAACCGCCATCCATCAAAACAAAGGAATAGAGGATAAGCAATTAACATAGCTTATAAAGGATAGAAACAGAGTCAGGAGAAAATACTAGAAAACAAGTAACCCTTACTACATAAAATTTGATATTTTGGTGCCTGTCTCTCACACCTCTGTAATCGCTGCCACGACCCCAATCAAAGTTCCTGTCACTGTTCTTCCACTTGCGTTGTGTGAGCTCTTTCTCTATAATATTAAAAGTAAACACAATTATTTATCTATAATATTGAAAATAAACATAATTATTTCATTTTTTGTGACTTATAAGAGAAATATGATTAGTTAGTGTGAAATCGTCTATGCATCTGCGTACCTCTTTTACATATGTTTAATCAAGGTGTAGTAGTTGTGAAGGCGGCTTGGAATCGATATATTGATCGTGGATGGCGCGTGAAGCGGGCGTCCCAACGAGTGATCACGTCAAGCGAGAGTCTCTCAGCGAGGAGGACTCGACCAATAAAGATAGTGCAGCTGGGCACAGTTTGGCCACGGCACTGTGTGCAGCAAGGCACAATACTCACAATAGAGTGCAGCAAGGCACGGTAGCAGTACAATGTGCAGCAAGGCACAGAGGTTATGAACCTCACAAATGGGTGCAGCGACGGCACGGAGTCAATGGTGCCGTTCGCGGGTGCAGCCTGACACCTTGCACTTAACTCGATCGTAATCTACCACTCGTGTAGCTCGACACGGTTAATTAGATTGTACAGAATCTTAACACAACAAAGAAAAACTATACGAAGCTCAAAGCGAAGTCACAAATAGATCTTCCCACGTGTTTTAACGGACTAAACTCAGCGCTTCACGCCCGAAGCCAAAAAAAAGAAAACAAAAAAACTGCGAGCTGATATCACCGCCGTGCCGATGATGATACTAACCCTGCTTCTCTGGTTTCTTGAGCCCTTCGTCGTAAGATCTACTCTTTATTCAACATACTTCAATAACTCCTGTCGTGACGATACGGCCCATCTGCATCTAGTATTGTAGAACAGAAAGAAAACGAGTACGAGTGAGTGCGAATGCGAGTACGAGCGGGTCAAGGCAAGGGTTCAGCGTACGCGGATAATAACAAGACGTAAGAAATAACCAAATAGGTAAACAGTACCCAGATGGAAACAAAAAGCCGGTGCGTTGAACCCGCTGTTGACGAGTCGCGAGGTCGCGGCACGGCGGAGGCGAGGCGAAAAACAGGCGTAGGAGAGAAATCGGGTCGCAACCGTCGTATCGAAAAGGTAAAACGAAAGTGAAACGGGCGTAGCGTGGCGTAATTGTAAGATTTAGTTTTATTAAATATAGCTTCGAGAAGTAAGATCGCTGACTCATTGCTTTACACCGTGAAACCTCAATCCTCGATCCTATAGTATTGCCCTCCTTATTTCGTATTTTGGTCAGCTCGCAAGTGTCGACGGGCATTGTTTCCATCGGCAACCAGGCTGAGTCACTAAAAGCTTTAAAGTAGTCAAAAAAATACAATCTATATTTGATTCGTAAGAGCTATATGTACTTGTATGTCATGACTTCCATGGTATCATTATACACCTGCAGACCGATTGAGATCTGTTTAAAAAATAGATCGCAAAATTGATCTTGACTAGTTTTTCCAAAGTCAAATTCTTTTTACTGTATTATATCCTACTAATCGAGAAGGTAAAAAATTTCAAGGGAATTCAGCTGTGCTATTGAAGTTCCAATAAATTTTGAACTTTGTTTAAAAGGCGGTTTTGTAACGGGCATTTGGCTCGTCCGCGAGATTTGTGGCCTGTTGGCATACGTGACCGACCGAAGGTCACCTTCGGTTGGAGATTCCGTTGCCCTAATAACAAAACACGGTAAATTGTCGTATGACTCGTTTTTAATCGTTACAATTGAAGTTCAAACAAGGTGAACATTGTCCAGCAACGGTTTTGAACTCCAGGCCCAGTGTCAAGTGGGGACATCGGAGCCTGAAGGAGAGAGAGAGAGAGTGAATTGTATCACATTAGAAAGGTACAAAAGATAATTGGCAAGCGCCGCGTAGCAGCAAAATTAGCGTGTTTCCCGTTTTGCGGAGCACACGCGGCTCTCGCAGCAGTCGTCTTTCGGCAATAGTCTCGCACCAATCCTTTCAACAGGTCGTCAAGCAACATCAGCGTAGCCAGTCAAGTAGTTTGGTCGCCAGACGCTTGAAATTCTACACTTGCATTACAGCTGAACTTCTATCCCCTGCGATTAGTGAGTTGCTCTGCTCGATTTAATACGTATTGTATGTACGACAGAGCACCTAGTTCGTCAAAAAGTGACAATTCAGCGAGATTTGCGCTCTTGGAATCGGGGTCTGCTCTGATTCTCTGAGTTTCGTCTTCGTCAAGGAGCAACAAAGGCCGCTTCCTGGTTGATCCCTGATAGATGGGATACAACAGAGAGAGTTAACGGACGTGTCTATCACCTCTGCGTTACTCGCGCTCTGCCACGCCGTTTAGAAGCAACCCCCGTGTGACGAATAGATGCACACGGTGAGGTGAACAGAGTCGTGGAGCCTCTGGTCATCCTCAGCCACCAGGACTAGCAATCGCTAGCTATAGCGTGTCCCCCCGCTTGCGAATCCCCGCATTCATCGGGATTCGTACAAAGCGAGCCTTCCTATAAGGTGTAAAACCGAAGAGAAGAGCCCCCCCCCCCCCCCCCCCCCCCCTCTAGCCACTCGCTCATTGACATCTTCTTCGCCAGAGAAGAAGAGTCGATAATACAGTCCACTGCAGTACCTTGTGTTACGGCAAGGCATTGCTCCCCCCTCCACATAGGCTCGTGATCGAAGCCTGGAGTCGGGAAGAATAGGTACAGCGTGATCACCATACTCTCGCTTACCGGTGCGGTTCCACCGCATTTCTCTTTTTCAGACGTCAACGTCGCTGACCGGCGTCGCCATGACCACCAAGGCCCTCCGCTCCACCGCCAGCCACAAGGAGCCCGCCGAGAACAAGAGGACCCCCCGCCCCCACGTCACCCGTTCGAAATTTTTAAATAAACGTCGTAAGCTAAGTCCTTTTCAGGGCCGACTTAAAATTGAATAAGTGTACTCGTTTCCTTTCAATACCCTCAATCTCACCTTATCCGGAACCTAGTTAGATCCCTTATTTTAAGCGATTCTAACACTATATATAAAAGTTTTACAATTTAACGCATTAGTATGTATGTGTCCACAATTATGAAAGTGGTATAAGTCGTATATTTCTTATTTTGAGATATTAAAAGGATTACATTTGAATAAATTAGAAAATATTTCTATGTTACGTAACATTGTAATTGCGAATTTTATTAGTCTTGATTAATGAAAATTTATTATGAATGTGAAAGTTTGTGTGAATCTCATACGAAAATGTTGTTTTTAAAGTTTGAATTGACTTAGACCACTTTCATAATTATGGGCATATATGTATTTCTTTCTCGCTCGTGTCGCGTAAAACACTATGTGGAAAGTTTTCGTCGAAACGTCTTTTTTAAAGAGAGTGATTGGAGGCCGTAATAATCGTAACACCGGAATATGAATAGCTTTGATTTATTAACAGAACTTTATGTTCTTAATATATTGACAGTTAAAGAATCACTGACTTAGGAGTGCGCCTCCGGGAGATATCTATACTCAGCGGATTTACTGATGGATAAAATTGTAATTGATGTGGCAACAGCGTGACAGAACTTTCCTACGATGCGATTTGACAATTATACCTTCGCACTTCTCATTTGTAATTCAACAACATACCGCTAGATGCCACATTATCAAATGTCTTGTAGGCTCCTCGACACAGACGGCGACGCACGCATGCGCGAAGTACGCGAGAGAGTGGGGAGGAAGCGAAAAGACTCTCGCTCTCCGGCCTCCGACGTGTGCACAGCATGGTGCGGAAATATATACAGTATTTTTAAACCAGCGTAGTGTCGTTCATTTACTGCCAGTGAAAGTCGGTAATAGCAGTTTAATAGGCCTGCTACGATTGCCCTTATCCCAAAGCCTATAATCTCATGTATAAACCGTGACTATAGGTGCTTTTAAGACTCCCTGCTGAATTATCATAGGAATGGGAGAGTCGTTTTACCACGACACGTGGTAGCACAATGAATACACCTTTTAATCCTTTGCATCTGTATATTGTAAGTGCGAGAGAACAAAAAAAAAGAACTTGAATGTCGTGAATGACGACATTATACGAATCTGGTATAATCACGCTTATAATGTGAAAAGAAACACAGCGTTACAAAAATAAATCTCGCCACGCGTATACATTTGAGGCCCGGTTCGACATAGCGTTCGCCCCAAGCACCAAGCACGCCAGCGCCTCCGCACCGCGGCGCCACATACCAAACAGGAAACAGAAAAATAATTTCTCCATAACCGGAAAACAATTAATACCGCGAACCGAGTATAATTATTATTCAACACTCCCCATCTCCGTGTTTTCGAGGGGTCATGAATCTATGCTTCGAGAACAAGCGCCATCTGATCCATTCCAGTATAAAAGAATGAAACACTTCGCACCGTAGCAATCGAATATAGCTTGACAGTAAAAGAAGAGTGCCTGTTTTATCAGTCCATCTTTTACCTTTGTCTGTAGAAAAACTACATTATCCGCTCTGGTGAAAAAGTATATATATAGCATTCGTGCAATATCATTAGATCTAACAAGTTTGTTTTCAATTCGTGCAACCAAACAAGTATTATCGCCTTTTATTTCATAAAATGGAAGAAGACAACAAGTGGCTCATTTCTGCGTTGATCGTGGCTGATGCAATAATTATATTATTAATAATATAATATAAATAAATATAATTATCGATGGAACTTTGACTCCATCTATCTCCCTGTGGGTCTCCAGCACAGCAACCTCCTCGTGGTGAGACCTGGGGCGGCTCTGTCCGTGCTAATGGCTGTGTATTTTGTACTAGATCTAAAGATAGGCTTGGTGTTGTAACTTGTTTCTTGTGTTGATGGTCTATCATTTCTTGTTAGTTTTTAGGGAAGCTCCCTCAATTATTGGTGTATTTCTCTTGATACTCTTGGGTTTCTTCGATGGTTTTCTTTTTACTCTTTATCTGAAGATCGGTGATCGCATCCGCATTTGAATTGCATCTGCCGAGGGTTATCAGTGCTTCTTTCTTAGAAGATTTTTGTAATATGTAGCTTCCTTGTGGCAAAACCACCGACCAAATAATAATAGACCTAACATTCAATGGAGTTTTGTGTCTCAGGTCAAACTGCCTTACCAATGCATAGTTTGCGGACTGAATTAGGCGACCTCTACTCACGAATAACGTTCACTTGGAGAACTACCCCAACCTGTGGCGAAATATCGAATAGTGGGTATGCTTACATATGTGTGATTTCTCAGAATAGAGTCGAATTTGACAGTTCATTCAATATAGAAAAGGAGCTTTGGTCACCCACGCTTTAGCTCACATACCATGTGTTTCGAATTAAAACATTGTAAGAAATGTTATTTTGCATAGTTATACATATGGTCACGTTGTTACTTTTGTCTCCACATTATATATAAATATAAATTATATATTATATATGTTCTTAGAAAGTATAATATGTTGTTTTACATAAAAATAATAAACTAACTAATTAAGAAGACCATGAAAAACAAATTCCAACTTAAATTCTTGTAGCATGCGCTTGAGGCCTTCCGAGCACTAGGGCCGCCGCGGAGAGAAGTGACATGCGAGGGAGAAAGGAGGCGTCGCCTTCGAAAATCGGCCGAAAAGAGCAGTTAATTCCGAAGCCTGGTTTAGAGCGATTAATAGTCTCGCTAGGCCGTACAGCGCGTTCGCGTTCGTGTTGACGTACGCATTCACGTACGCGTTCTCCCTCGCCCTCGCGTCGACGCTCGCGTTCTTCTGCGCGTCCGCATCGGCGTCCACGTACCCGCTCTCCGCCGCGCGTACGCTCACGTTCGCGGTCGGATTCGCGTGCTCGCACACCACCCACGGTGTCCAACCCCATTGTGCAGCGGTTGGACCGATTGGAACAATTGGTGGAGAAGTTGGGCAGACAACGGTCGCGATCGTCTTCGTGAGTACCCTGTCGCGCTCGACCGGGGGATGAAATATTGATACCGGTTTATGACTCGAAAATGGAGGACCCAACCATCGAACGTTGGGTCAAACAAGTGGACGCTCTGGCCGAAAAATACGGATGGAGCGATGACGCCGTAATGCGGCTGATTACGACGCGGCTGAAGGGCCATGCTAGGAGGTGGTTCAACGCACGCCAGGATGTGACCACAGCCTGGCGGGATATTCGGGGTTTGCTGAAGAAGCAATTCCGGAACACAATGTCTTTCAGCCAACGTTTGGAGGACGTTACGGCGTACAAGGCGAAACTGGGGCAGCGGCTCGGGGATTATTGTTTCCGGAAGCTCGAGAAGCTGCGGAAACTCGAGTTGGCGATCCCGGATGAGCATTTAATTGATGCCGTGATCAGTGGCATACCGGATGCTGCCATAGCTCGTTCGATACGGTCAGCCAAAGTCACCGACGTGGTCGAGCTATATTCCCTAATGCGGAATCTTGGAGAGATGCCGATGGGGGACTCACAACGGAAGTCGGCAGCGGGACCTTCGCGGTGGAGGCAACCACCACCACCGATACCAGGCGGCAAGAAAAGTGGCAAGAAGGTGGCGAATCGTCCCAAGGAGGCGACCAACCGCTCTACGGACATGACGGAGCACCCCAAAAGGATGGTCAGAGGACAACCGAGGGCAAAACAAGTGCTACAACTGCGGGAGGATGGGACACTACGCGCGGGACTGTAACAAGTTGCGAGAACAACGGGAGGTAAATGAAATGCAGCAATCCAAACGCAAAACTCACATATATGAAGGGAGTGTCCGCGTAGACGGTCGGAAAGTAGGTAATAGCCTAATAGACACCGGTAGCGCGTGTACGATAATGCGATCTTCCGCAGCAAAAGGAGTGGGTATAGACACCAGGACCACGAGCGAAATATCGCTCTGCGGGTTTGCAGGCCAAACTATCGTCGTGGACAAGAGACATTCCTGCGATTAACGGCGTGGAAAACGACGCGGTCAAGGATATGTACGCGTGTGATGTCGTTGTGGCCGCTGACTTAAAGTTCGGCAGTGTGGACAGGAAGACGCGTGAGGCGTGTATTGCGCTACTCCAGGAATTCCGCGATTGTACGTCATCATCTACGCACGAGCTAGGAAAAACAAGCACAACGTCGATCGAGATTAAAACGCTCACTGATACGCCGGTCGTGTATCACCCGTACCGCCTGGCGGAACCGGAAGAAAGGGTCGTCCGCGAAATCGTTGAGGAGCTGCTCGAATGTGGCATCATCCGTGAGTCCAAGTCGCCGTATGCAAGTCCGATTACATTGGTTCGGAAGAAAACAGGAGAGTACCGCATGTGCGTCGACTATCGAAAACTTAATACGAATACGGTAAAGGATAAATCTCCGCTTCCGCTGATTGACGACCAAATCGATCGACTCGGGGGTTACAAATATTTTACAGCCCTGGATCTGGCATCCGGGTACTATCAAGTACCGGTCGCGGAGAATTCCATACATAAAACGGCATTCATCACACCGGAGGGCCACTATGAATACTTGCGAATGCCGTTCGGGCTGACCAACGCGCCGGCCGTGTTTCAAAGATTAATAAATTTAGTCCTAGGGGTGCTTCGGAACACTATCGCGTTTCCATATCTAGATGACATCATAATACCGGCGCGAGCATCGGAGGAGGCACTAGAGCGGCTGGCCCGTGTTCTAGCAGCCTTGTGAGCGCACGGTCTCACCCTGAATTTGAGCAAATGTACCTTCTTTGAAACAACAATCGAGTATCTCGGACGAGAGATCAGCGAGGACGGGGTAAAGCCGGGTAAACAGAAGATCGAGGCCGTATTGCATATGGAGGCGCCGCAATCAGTGAAGCAGGTACGGCAATTCCTCGGGCTAGCGGGCTATTTTAGAAAGTTCGTCGACAATTACGCCACAGTCGCGGAACCATTAACGCGCCTAACGCGGAAAAACGTCGCATGGCAGTGGCTGGAACCACAAAAACAGGCTTTCCACGCTCTCAAAGAGAGGTTAACGTCGCGTCCAGTACTTGCGATATTCGATTCTGTGCGACACACCGAATTACACACCGATGCAAGTTCCATTGGAGTTGGAGCGATGCTCATGCAGCGACGCGAGGATGACAAGTTGGTAGTGGTCGCATACTTCAGCAAGCAGGCGACGGCCGACCAACGGTGTTACCACTCCTGCGAATTGGAAACCATGGCTGTAGTGCTTGCGTTGCGTCACTTTCGCGTGTATTTATTGGGCTTACAATTTAAGGTAATCACGGACTGCAACGCGTTGAGGACAACCTTCTCGAAAAAGGACCTTTTACTCCGTATCGGCCGCTGGTGGCTCGAGGTACAGGAATTCACGTTCGATATCGAGTATCGAGCCGGAACGAAGATGGCTCATGTGGACGCATTGAGCCGAAATCCACAAGTCACGCTTGAAGTAATGCGTATAGATGTTACTGAGGACGAATGGATTGTGGCAGCACAGTTGCAGGACCACCAGCTGGCACGCATCCGTACGATAATAGAGCGCAACCTCTAAAAAACACTATTTCGAGGAGTACAGTTTGAAGCGCAACAAGCTATACCGACAGTTACCGGAAGGAAAGGAGGCATGGGTAGTACCTAGGAGCGCCCGACTACAAATTTGCAGATTGTGCTACGACGATGCTGGGCACCCGAGTTCAGAACGCACATTGGAGCGAATGCGCAGAAACTATTGCTTTACTGGGATGCGTAGATTTGTCATGAAGTACATAAACGCGTGTCTGAGCTCCTACTATAAATACACCGCGGGAAAACAACAGTGTAAACTGCACCCGATCGACAAACCGCCGATACCCTTTCACACACTCCACATCGATCACGTAGGACCGTTCGAAACTAGTCGAAAGGGGAATAGATACTTATTAGTGCTCGTGGACGCTTTCACAAAATTCGTCGTAATCGAACCCACAAAAAAAAAAACAGAAGACACGATACGCCGTGAAGTCCATACTGAATCTAGCATACTTATTCGGGACACCGGAGCGTATCATCAGCGATCGTGGCACTTGTTTTACGTCGCGAAATTTCAAAACTTCCTGCGATACACATAACATCAAACACGTGCTAAACGCGGTTGCAACCCCAAGGGCAAATGGACAGTGCGAGCGTTACAATAAAACGATCGTGGACGCCCTCGCGACCACCACCGCCGGACTGGACCCGCGAGATTGGGACACGAAAGTCAAACAAATCCAGAGCGCATTGAACACGACGCACAACAAAGGCATTGGCACCACACCTACGAAAGCTCTGATCGGGTGCGAAGTAACAAGCGTCGCGGAGGGACAAATATTACACGCCATACGAGAGAGGATTGACCGGTTGGACTTAACGGAAGTGAGGAAGAAGATCTCCGATCACATCGCGGAGGACCAGCGCATTAAAAAGGAGCGATATGACCGAACCAGACGGGACACGAAGCGATACGATGTCCGAGAGTTGGTACTAGTGCAGATAACCAGTGAACAGGCTGCCGAAGTACAAAGGCTCATTCAGGATACGTACTGTGCTCTACAACGACCGATACTAAGTAGAGGATCTGCGCGAAGAAGGACGTTGGATGAGAACGGTCGTCGCGGCCGACAGAATAAAGCCGTGGATCTCGATTCAGGGCGATGACGATTGAGCCATGAACATCTGGCACGCTCCCATGACACTGGCAGGCCAGTGTCTGCAGGATGCAAAAATTGTTTATTTATCTTATTTATATGTATTATTTATGTTTGCGCAGAAACAGAATCGTTGAGGGATAGTCTGGGACTACCCCTAACAAGGCGATCGGAAGCTGCGGCGAGCGATACCATGCGTCGAGGACCAGGCGACGAGGTACCTGGGGTACCTCACCGCAGTGAACGACGTACGAGAGAACGACACCGGGCAGCACGCCGTGATACCATGTCGCAACAGGAGAGGGACACAGCGATCAAGGATGAGTATTGGGTGCCCTAGATCACGAACGAGTTGGTCGAGGATGGGTTAGGTCTGGGTTAGGTTGGTCGAGGATAGAACGGATAGAGAGACTAATGAGTCCACAAGTAGATCGTTTTCTCAAAAATTATTCTAAGTGCGAAAATTTTGGAGAAGGTTATAGTGCGTGAGTGAGTGCGAGAGAGTAAGCCTCTCGAAAAGTGCATGCTCCTAGAGCAATATAAGGAGCGTAGTGTGTATAATACATATATAGAAAAGGACAGCTTAATAGACTGCATAGGGATACAGTACGAGTGCGAGAGAGACGAACATAGGCGAAGAAGCCCAGTGTACGAGGATCCCGAGTAGAAAGAGACAGTTGAATAAAGCGTTAGCTACTATACAACGAGTGCGATAAGGACACTAACAGTAAGGCAACCTACTCTTCTCGTATCCTAGAAGAGAAAAATTTAACTAAGTCCCTATTTTTTGGAGTGGGGAGACTCGATAGGTGCGAGAGAGAAGGATACGCGAGTGAACAGAGGACACGAAGTGCAAATTAATAAACTAAAAGTGCGACAGAGACGCTTATAGACTAGGTTTAGTTAAGTGAAACGAGTGCGAAAAGGACGCTCTATTGTGTATATAACGGTTAGAACAAGGACACACATAGTGCCACTGCGTGATACCAGTCGAGGAAGAGCCGAGGAGGTGGAGGAACGGAGCGAGGGGCATAATCGACACCCGACCACTGACGGCGAGTAAGATAAAGCCAATTTACGCTCCTCTTATATGCGCGAACACTTTTCAAAAGTCTACATGTTCAGCGAGGAAGGCCACGCGCGCACTTAGGGAGGAGTGAAGTCCACCGTCCAGATAATCGGACTTCACTCCTCCCTAAGTGCGCGCGGGCCCTGCGGGGTCAAGCGCACCCACACGAGTGGGGAGTCAATTTAGTGGGAAATTTGACAAGGATTACAAATTTTGCGATCCCCCCCCTCTCCGGGGAGCCACGGGAGAGTTTGTAGATAAGATTAAGGTGCGTGCTGGAGGTTAGGGTAGGAAATAGGATTATACTGTTGCGTGGACTTCAGGGATTTTTATTTGAACCCGGGGAGGATTCGTGCCCGTGGAGCGCTAAAGCACTCTGCTCGTAAAGAAATGAAACAATTTTAAACTCAAACTAAACTGTTATATTTGAACCAAGAGAAAACACGTCTTATCCGTTCAAAGGACTGAGGCGAAGAGCGCGTACCGAAATGGTTTCTCGCTAAATTTTATAATGTTTGTTAATTTTTTGTATCTTAGTAACAAGGAACCAATTACATAATTATATTATAATTAATAAACTCCAATTCGTTAAAACTATCGTCAGCATTTATCGATTTCTAGCTTTCGAGTCTTTTACATCTTGGCGCTGGAGATAATTCCTTAGAGAAGGGGAAAAAGGTGAGATTTGAATGTTTAAATAAGTGTTTCTAAGGAGATATTGATTTATTCTTTACTCTGAAATATTCTGTAGAGTAATGTTTATAACTAGTTTCAAGCATATAACTTATTCCAGCTTCACTTTTGACGCCTTCTCTATTACATTCAATTTGAACTTCGCGCCTTGAAGTTAGTGTCACACATTGTCACACAACAATACCAAGTACAGAGGGAAATACACTTTATCGAGGTTGGTCGAGGATGGGTACTGGGTGCCCTAGGTCACGAACGAGTTGGCCGAGGATGGGTACTGGGTGCCCTAGATCACGAACGAGTTAGCCGAGGATGGGTACTGGGTGCCTTAGATCTGGACGCAGCGATCGAGAATGGGTACTGGGTGCCCTCGATCATGAATGAGTTGGCCGAGGATGGGTACTGGGTGCCGTAGGTCGTGGACCGAGCGTGGACAGTGGGTGTCCCAGGTCAAGTTGTTTCCGATGTGATACTGGGTATCGCAGAATCAGCGAACAACGATTGACCGAAACAAGCACTGGGTGTTGTGTTGAGGCAGTCGGAGGTTCGTTTTGAATGACGCTGGGCGAATTCATCAGATATGACAATGGACGTTGGGGCGCAGGGTGCCTTGTCTTCAGTGAGCATTGGCATGCTCAATCTGCAAGCCATCGTTGGACCCCGTTCAGCCACGGCGAGCACCCTAGTGCTTAGTCTACGCCGGACCTCAAAGAAGTTTACCGTGGAACGGCGCCTAACAGCGCCCGATAAACATCGCGGAACCTCGTCGAAAACATGTAAATGCTTTCCGGACACTAAGTCGGGAACAGTAGCTGGGGTTACATTTACAACCACTACTGGAATGAGGATACAACGCACGCTATAAATGGGACAGCGTGCGAATTAACACAGAAGCGATACACGTTTTGATTAATTAGTAATCGAAACATAAACGCTTACTACATGAACCCGATAAGTATCCTCTTCCACAACATGTAGTTCGCTTGCTGGTAATCTGTTTTTCTAAAAGACTAATGTTGGCTGTTACAGTTGTCACGTCTGAGGACAGATTTGTTGTCAGGATTGGCCGAATGTGAGAAAACTCGGATACGCGCCGTAATATTCGAGAAGCTTCGAGGGCCTCAGCCAGCAGCGGCCTACCGCTCAGCTGGTTAGCAAAAGTGACCAGGACTCTCGCGGGAAAAACCCACGGAGGTCAGGTCATCCTTTAACGGCGTCGCGGGAAGATAGGCACGCCTTTTTGCGAGGCCCACTTGGAATCAACCTTTCGAGCTGGGCAGATCTACGTGGAAGCATTTCGCGTACCTTTGTATCTGTATTCGTGTATTATACTCCAAAATTGTTCACTGAATACTCGTCTGTGTGTTCAGTCGCGATTTCACGCCACGTCCTCACCTCGTTTTTGAGATTCGTCTCACAAAACATTAGTTCATATTATATTTATAATAGATTTTTAACATAATAAGTATATGTCTGCATGGATGTAACTTACTGATACTAAAAGACTAAAACTATTATTATCATAAATAAGACAAATAAGATAAAACATTTTTTCGTTCGTTTTTTATACATTAAATTGCAGCTCTTAATTATGCATGCTTAAAGAAAATTATTCACCTCTTTTTAGGACATTTCTGATTTTGTGTGAATATATTTTTTCGTCTTCAATTCTGATTCGAGTAATCAGAAATTGCTTTCAAACTCCGATTCTAACTCCAACTCTGATTCCGATACACCTGCATCAGACACGTTTTCTCCTTCTATCCTGACTCTTCCCTCGCACTCGTCGCCTGAATGACTTGGGTAGAAACAGTAACCTACTATTCGTGTCTTACGAGAAGTCCTCTGAAAACAATTAGGAGCAATGCTTTCCAGGTTTTCTCCTTCAACACGAATAGTACTCACACCATTCACAGAAACAGAGGGATGCGAATTGAAGAGAATTAGCCAAAGCTCGAAGGGATCCAGGCCTCATGCCATGCGTACGAGAGGGTAAGAAATAGGAACAACCTCGAGCTAGCGTGTTCAGTACGGGACAACGTCTTATCGTCACCTTCTCATTCCCTCCGCGCACCTACTAAGCTACGACCCTGTCTGAAACGTGGCTAGTCCACTCGCTCTTTAACATCTACACACAAGCAGGTGTATTTGTATGAACAGCCGTCATGGGCAGAGCATGGTCTGTTCATGGCAAAGAGTACGGAAAAACAATGAATAAATCTAAATAACTAAAAAATTGAATTGCCTACTCTCTGATAGTGATCATTGAAAGATAAATAGAAAGTAAATATGATATCTAAAGGAAGAATACTGACACTCGTGGATTATAAGACACTTGTATGTATTGAATCCAAGATTGTTTTCATAACACCAGTTTTCGTAGTTTAAAAAATTAATCCATAAGAGAATGATACCATGTTTATTTACGATAGTGCAAAAGATTTTTAAGTCATTTACATAAACAAGAAACTTGCTATTAGTAACAACCTTACAGGTATTATTGAGAATGATTGAGCAGCATAGCTCTAGTATATGATCCTGAGGCACACTCGAACTAGCTAAAATTTTTCTAACATGCTTATTTTAAAATTCTACTATTTCGAATTTACCTGTTACAAAACTTGAGATCCCACAAAGAGCGACTACTAAAGATTCTTTCTGGAATTAATATATCAACTTGATGTTTTACCTGAATGATATATATAATAGATAAATTATAATTTATTAAACTGGTTATAGTAGAGCAGCTAGACACAACTATGTTGTTCTTCAGTTTATACATTTTTTAGTAGAAATAATAATTTCTTAGAAACTATGTTTTCCAATATCCTTAACATAAGGTTTTACGTACTTATCGATTTGCAACTAGAAACCAAAAGTCTGTCTCCACCCTGAAATACAAGAGTAACAAGATTCAATTTCCATGTCTCAAGAAAGATACCTGGAGTAGGAGAATTGGTATAAATTAGTTAAAGTATAGATGAGATAATAAATTCACAGGTTTCTTGGTGTAACAATCTAACTGGCAAACTAATAGGTTGGATAACCTATTCTACTGCTTTTCACGATTAAATAATATGGTGTCCCCTCATCTCATTTGTATGCTAGAGGGTTATTAAATTATTGCATCATTATTAATAGTTATTATTATATCATATTGTAACATCCAAAAGATTATTAACCACGCACATTAACCCTTGTGTACTATTCAACATATTATATCATATTTACATCCCTTGAATGGCATGGAACGGAAACTTCAAATGCAGCTAAATAAATAGTTTACAGACATTTTATAACTAAAAATTTGGTGCGCTGACGATACAAGTAATTATTAAAAAGAAATCGATTCATTCGCACTTGTTTAGGTTACAGAATTGACAGTTCTACAATAGGTTATAACTAGCGTTTAAGAGGTATCTAGAATGGAAACAAGATCTCAATATTTCTACTTTTGACCGACAGGGGCAGCAGTTTCGAGGGTTTACAGATTAAATCACTCTGAATATGTAAACCAAAGAGGATTAGATCCTCTTTGATGTAAACATAGTTCTATTGATTTTGTCAGAATTAGATCTAGGGGATGCAGGGAATTTCGAATAAGCTTATGTCGACTTGCTAGAAATATAGTTTTGGAAACTTCGTTCAGGCGCCGCCAGTGTCTAAATCCACGGTTGATAGGGCCGCTTATTTGACGTATAAGCTAACATACCGACATTCTATTTCAATCTAAGTTTTACCACCGACTAGATAATATTGTAATTATTATCTGGTCGGTGGTTTTACTTTAATGCTGTAGCTCAGCTGTTGTAAAATCAGCAGATTACTAATGCTTTTAACTTATTTTTTACGAATAAATATAATTTTCCTTGCTTGTTTGGTACAAGTGTATATAAATATTTTTCTTTAATAAATTTAAGTTACAGAATATATATCGCAAACGTGTAATGGGAAATAGTTCACTGATATAGTGTAGAAAACACACTTTACAAGTGCTATAATTCCATTCTCATGATTTATTGTTTCAGATAGAAATGTTGAAAGTATAAACATTAGTTTCTTAATTTTACAGTAATAAAAGACCATACGTATACCATATGCTTTTATTCCATCTATTATTAATAAAGAGATGTGGCAAAATGCTGCATCTCTCTCTTACCTACCCTATTTTTGACTACTTTATGAACCTGCCAAGTTTCATAAATATTGTAAATTATCACTTCGGGTTATTCCCTTGTTAATTTAATTCAAAATACAATGGCTACTTTATAATCGTTATTAATCTAGACTTCGCACGCCTTAAGCATATGCAAAGGTGATAATAAATAAGTCCTTAAAATTGATAATACATAAGTCCTAACACTGTATTATTTAAAAACGGTCATAATAGTGATTTTAGTGAAATTCGAAACATCAGTTATTAATTGCATACTTATTCGACTCATTTTCAAATATCTTTCTTGAAAACGGAATTTCGTTATTCTTGATTTTCGATTTGTTTTGAGTCATAGAATTTCCTTGATCTTATCTGTACCATGAATTACAGACTATCTTCTATAAACGGAAATTGATTAAATGGCTTAACATTATTTGAAATGTTAGTACAATGAAAGGTAAATATGAAACTGCTAAAAGTTTTTCTCGGATTCTATAATAAAAAGTCACATTGTAATTATCTAAACTATTTGTTTTGTTTGTCACCTTTGTATTACGCATACACAGCTGATATTTTTTCTTTTTATATATTTATAGAAAATGAAATGCAAAATTAATATATGTATGACCCGTCTCTTACCTCACAGTCACTTGTTAATTTCTAACACTTTGTATTCTTAAAATATGGCTTATTTTACAGTATTTACGACCATATAAAAGAGTAGATAAGTACACTATTTTGTCATTAGATGTCGTCTTGTTTTTGTTTCCCCTATACCCTAAAATTATTCAAATTACGTTGCTTTCATATTGTTTCGACGTTGATTTCAATCAACGATTAGTTTGACCTCTAGAACAGGCTTTAAATTTTCCCCTCCCGGTAACCGAATATTTTATACCAGAGGTGGCTAAATCCTGTTATGATATGAGCTATATTTCGCCTATCAAACGTATTCGAGAGCTGTGTGAAACGATGTTTCACAATAGTACAAGTTGTTCAACAATAAATGTGAGAAATTTTAAAGGTTGATTTTACATACCTCAATGGAACAAAAGTAAAAAATAACAAAATTGAGTTTAAGGCTCCGTTTCAGAGTTATCAATTCTTCCAAAAATGGTGTGAAATGTGTCCGATTTGGGGCTTATTTTGCTGTTGGTTCACATATAAGTTATACATAGGGATATCAGCAATATAATTCATTATCAATAGAATAAGACATTTTAGGCATATATTTAAAAATGTATCACTGTTGTATTGGATTAAAAATGCGTACGTCTGTATAGGCCTATTTGTATGTAGGAAAAAGATTAAACAAAACTGATTGTATTATAAATTAATTTTAATAATGTGAATTCAAGAGTCGTAGTAAACTTTTAAAGGAACCGCATATGACTCGCGAGTTGTGGTTTGGTCAATGTTGCCCTATGAATATATTATCCTTATGCTGTAAACTTGCAGCTCAAAAGCAATATTACACTTATATTCTGAAATAATTCGTTTTCATCTTGCTTTGCCCTAACAATGTATGTTGTCATTTTCAAATGAAGGTTCAACCACAATTTCGCTATTCTTAACTGTCTAATTTCATGTTAGGAATTACTCTTTAAATTTTTTTCCACGTGTAGACAAACGTCCCCTATACGTACATATATGAGCTTTCAAACTGAAAATATCAAAGATATTAACAATTAAGATTTTACGTAGTTTTATTTAAAAAACTTGGTTCATTCAATTTTACTTTACTAATGACCATTATTGTTCTTTTTATTGTTCTAATTGAGTTAAAATAACGTCATTTTATGTGTTTGCGACCCTTTCATATTTTGTGCAAAATAAGAATGACGGAAAATGATTATAACTATAAATTATTCATGAAATAATAAACATAACGAAGAGTTCATGGAGGCGAAAATATCACCTTACAAAATATTCAAATTATTTAATATCGAAGTAATTTTTAAGAGAATGTCGAAAGACACGATTGTAATGTATGTATATATACTGAGTGATTCTATTTTAAAGAATAGATAACATTTTCGAACAAATTTGCACATATTCGCAACAATTTTTGACTAACAATACTTTCTACCATGACAAATTTCACAACTAAACATTTGCAGCTTTTCAGTGTATTTTTGTGTATGATACAAACTCTATAGCGCATGAGCGATACGCAAAACGTTACAATTGTGAAAACACCTTTAATGGCACCGGAGAAAAGCGCAGGCCTCGAATCGATCCTCCACCCCCAAAGTATCCAAAGAACAACCCCCGGCCGACGACTCTCTTGTCGACCCAACAACAGTTCAAAAGCATCTGAAAGCAAACATGGCGCTGGATTTTGCAGCCACTTACAAAGTTTTGGTGCTAGGTGATTCGAACGTTGGAAAGACTTGCATCGTGCATCGTTATTGTGATGAACGTTACTACGACACATATATATCGACAATAGGTGAGACGTAATCCTCGTATATTACGGCTGTTTAATATATGCTTCGATACTTAAGGATTGACAAGTTGACGGATTGCTGATATATAGTTTTACAGGATTTTCGTGATAATCAGTTGTATTAGGTGCTATCATGGTGACATTAGCTTCAAATTCAATTGATTTTAAAGACCACAGGGTCATCTCATCATAATGAATTGCACTGGTGATGCGATTTTAACCCTTCAGCTGTAGCTTGTTGACAAGCATATAATGTTATTTTACAGTAGCTCTTTAGTTACCAAATTACCTAGTTCTACTTGTGTTTAAGGACATCCTGTTTTAAGTTAATTGAATGTGTATCAAATTTCGTTTTGGTATATCTATTCTGCATTTTATGGAATTTTTTACTTTTGTTGAATATAACGTATCAAATGGATGAAATTATAATTTTCAAAAACGTAGGTTGAGAAAAATAACAAAAACAAATTTGTTTTCTTTCGAGAAATTTCTATAGTGACGACAAAGATGATTAATATAATCGACCAGCTGATTAGGGGCAGTGTTTTATTGATAATATTTCAAGAAATCATTGCTTATATTTAACAACAATTGTTCAGTATAAAGATGATACGGTTTCAGTACTAGTTTTAGTAACAATTATATTTTCTACATCTGTAGCGATTTAGTGCTATTTCTAATACCAATTTTGGTTTGAACGAAGCTAAGTAATTGTTGTATTTGTATTAAAAGCTTATAGAAAACTGAAGATAATTGAAATTGTTTTTGCTCAAATTTTATTCAATATATTCATTCACGTGACTATTCAATTCGTTTTCAATAGCAAAAGTATGTAATGTGCAAAACATGAAGATAACGAATTTAAATATTCTGCGGATATTTATGTTATGTCTGCGCGTATCTTGCATTCCTATGTGGCAGATAATTACAAAAAACGTTATAACCGATAAGAATTTATTACATTTATTAACTATGCAAAAATATATATATAATGCAAAAGGATGTATACAAACATAGAAAATATCCAAAGTATATGTTATAATATTTATAATATAAAATTAATTTTACCGGAATGTAAAGTGAATTTAAAACTAATGAAATGCTAATTTAAAAATAATTTAACGGTTGCTATGTTGTAAGTATTAAAAACTAATTTATTTAAAGAAATATACATGAATATTTTCGTTAAACTAACACTGGGTCATTATCCACGCATGAGCTTCGTGTTTTATTTGTGTGGTTGATAAGATATAATTCTTTTGTCACATAGTACAGTTTTCACTGTTGAGATAGAGGCTTTCAAGAGTAAGCCATGTTCTTTCGGAAAAGTATTCATAATGTTTCTCTAACAAAGCAAGTTTCAAATATTCGATTTTTGTCACATATTTTGGGAAGAGAATTCCGTTTTAAGATATTTAAAAAAAAATTAAAACAGTAATAAATAGAAAGAAACTGATACGTATTTTGATAATTTTAAAATTCGCATAAAAGAAATCACTCCTATAAATGATTAGTACTATAACTAGAACAAACATATACAAGAATTTTTTCGATCTCTGATTAAATTAAATAATATTAACTCGATATTTGGAATTTTTATCTTCATTTTTTATAACATTTATTCAATATTTTATTTAGTTTGTCGTATTTAAAATAATACAGATGCTATTACCTGACTTTCATAAATAATATTTCAATTACTATATTTTAAGTATATAAATTGAAAAAAATTTGATTTCATAACTTTTATAAATATTGAATCAACAGGTATCGACTTCAAACAGAAAATAATTAATTTGGACGGAACACCGATCAAACTTCAGATTTGGTAAGTGCTGTGTTTATACATATAGTTAACATTTTATTTATTTAATGTGCAATGACTTGTAATTATGCGATGCATTTAAAAATGTATTTCGGAGAGTAGTTATAACGTTTTTCAAAATTGCGATAAAATTATCAGTTCATTCAATGCTTTATTGACATTAATATATTTACAGTATTTCATTTTAGTAAGAATTAATGTTATGAATATTCCACATGGATATAATAAAGTGTATGTAATCCATTACCTTTTTATTCATTCCAAAAAATAATATTTTCAATATTACCATTCAATTCTATCGGTGTTACAAACTTGTTCAGAAGTAATACTGTAAATGTTTTTATCTCATGGTTAGTAAACACTGCCAGCTGTTTAATGTAAAAAAAATTAATAGATGAGAGATGTATATGTAAACGAATAAAGATAAAGCATAAAATTGTGCTGTGTGTGGTGGGACTTCGCCTTTTGCTAACAACTCTGGAGAACTATAATCTGGTATCACATTATGTTTTCATAAATCGACAGTATTATAATGTTTAGAAAAACTTGAGTATTCTTTTGCTTACAGCTTTTAATTATTAATATGAAATTTAACGATAATAAGTTGTAGAATTTCATTTCTCGTATAATTAAGATGCAAATGTAATTAAAGTTTCACGCATAGATCAATATAATTTCAATGCAGACAGGTGTATAAGTCACAACTTTCCAGTATTTGCAATTATCCGCTTCTGCTACTATAGTATTATTCATTGCCTCAATAAATATTGGTTTCTTTTAATAACAAAAAGACAACACAGTCGCCACTTTTATATTTGCTTTATTTTTATTAGTAAAGCATATATCTGGTTGTAAGGCAAAACAATTTGTCATATTTTCAAAAAATTCGACTTAAGGCTTTAATTGAGATTCAGAATATAGAATTTATATTTTCATAAAAGTGAGAATATTTTCGCTTAAATATAAGGATTCAAGAAAATACAAGTCCATAAGATGGTATCTAAGTGGAAAAGTTTCAATACCAATAGCTCAAAAATAAAAATATATAACTTAAATCATTTTGTAGCATGGATATAATGAAGGTACATGATAGAGTTCAACATAATGTATGTATTTGAATATAATAGAAGTTAAACTTTGAAAAGATTACAATCAGAATCTTCTGATATTTTTTACACATTCTCTTTTCCATTCGCACATGCATGAAGCGGTGTGCCGCCAACAATGTCGCCAACAGTGCAGCCAACCGTCGTCTAGGGAATTTAATCTCTAACAATCCCCTCCCATGACTGCATGTCACTCTGCGTAAAAAATATACCTAATTTATGACAATGTCTTTCTAGCTTATCTCTACTTTGTGCTTTAGTTAATATCTGCAGTCATATTTTCCGTTTTTACGTGTTTCAGACGTAAACTGTTGGACGTGACTTCTTGTTTAATAAAATATTATTTTCTATTAATGTGCTTGGTGCGGTTAGTCACTCTATCTTTGAAGACCCAATCAATCACGGCCCTGCTATCTGTTTCTAACACAATCCCCTCTTTATCTTTTGCTTTGATTCATAAATTCTCCAATAACCCGCACAGCCATTTTAATGTCTGCACTCCTTCACATATCGCTATTAGTTCAGACTCGCAAGACGACAGCGCAACCAATCTTTGTTTACCGCTTTTCCAAACCACCGTGCTGCAACCCAGTTTTATTGTATAACCACTAAATGATTTCGCTTCCGCGGTGCTATTTCAACTAGCGTCTGTAGTTAAACAAATATCACAATTAGCTCTCTTATACAGTAAGTTATAACTTTTTGTATTCTTCAGGGACCTATAAACTCCTTTTAAAGCTACTAAGTGTATCTGCTTATAACAATTCGAATATTGCGACAAACTACTCACCGTGAACATAATATTCGGCCTGATTCCTAATGCTAAATACATTAAGGAGCCTAACATCTTCTGAAATACTACCGTTTCCACCTTCAGCGATTGTTTGTGTTCGTCTAGGTTCTGCTGCATATTCATCAGAGTTCTTACTAGATTGCAGTTTTCAAGTCCATATCTTGTTAATATCTTGTCTATATAATCCTATTGTGATAGCTCTACTCCTCTTTCCGTCTCGCGTATTCAAATGTTTAGGAAATTTTTCTCTTTGGCTTTTGTCAATTCAAAGTGGATTCTTAGCTTCGCTATCTTTCCCTCAATCAACTTTGAACTAGACCCAATTATAAGGCAGTCGTTGATATAGAAGCCTAATATTATTGCCCCATGTGCCTTTTCCAACCTGTAGATGTATGGATCTTTTTCCAATCTTCTGCATCCTAGCTCGATTAGTGTGTCGTTTATTTTTCGGTTCCAATAATATTCAGACTGAGAAAGTTCATAGAGGCTTTTTTTAAACGACACACTTTTGCCGCGTCTATTTCCATATTTTTGGGTTGCTCCATAAAAATATCTTTTTCCAGCTTCCCATATAAGTACGTGGATTTTACATCGTATTGCCTTATTTCCCATTTAAGAATGCTAGCTATCACTAATAGTATTCTAGTACTTTCCAATTTTGATACCGCTGCAAAGGATTCTTTAAAGTGTATTCCTGGTCTTTGACCACTTCCAACCACCACTAGTCTGGCATTGAATTTCGTATCTGTGTCGTCTTTCATTTTCTTCGTGTTGTGGATTTACTTACTTTTTATTATTTTCATGTTATCTTTTCTCGGTACGACCTCTCAGACTTTATGTTTTGTATTTTCTCATCTATTGCACGTATCCATTTTTCGCTTTCACTTAACTTCAAGGTTTCTTCGTGATTCCTCAGGATAGGTATGTTCTGTTGTGCTAGACCGGCTTGTTGTTTCCTTTCTTCGATCCGATTAGAGCGTCTCGCTACTTAGAGCTTAAGCCTCTCTTCATTTTCCTTTCTCTCCCTCTGAAACTCAATTTGTCTATTGATGTTTGTAATATCTGGCCTGCGTCCTTTTCTAGCAACTTCTTTCGATCTTTGTGTTTGTTCATCATTTCGGTCTTGAAGTGAGTTTCTCTCTTTCTCTATATTAATGTCGTTCCATTCGTTTTGTAGGTTATCTGTTCCCTCTTGCTCGTTTCCATTTTCTTGATTTTCTTCTGGTGTATTTCTACTGATGTCTTCAGTCGACCATCCTACTAAAATTTCAATGTCTGGTTCCTCAGATCGTTTCTCCTTTCTCTGTACCAGTAATTAGCCACCCTTTGTACATGTTCATCGAACTTTGCTGTTCTGGCTACTAAGTACATGAAAACAATAAAAAAATAGAAGACCTCACAAAAAAATAGGAAATTACAATAAAAAAAAATATGTGAAATCAACATGTGCTGCAAGTACATAAAGGTGCTTTCCAGCAATGTGCAAAGGCGACACTATGTAATGTAATGTAAGATTCGGCGCTTTCCAACTATACTTAAGATGACACAACTATGCACAGCTAAAATGCTGTGTTCAACTTGGCGTGGCCAGGCAAGGTTAAGGTGTCGATGAATAAGAATTATTTAGAAATTGCAAACTAATGAAAGTGCGCGCAATGTGTTATAACTTTATGTAAATTGATGAGTTAGTTGCACGTCTGTGAAAGGCAAGGTATTGATGTTGATAAATGACCTAAGAAATATTTTAAAATGTAACATAATGAAAATCCACTCATATTGTCAGAGTTGAAAACCTGCGAGAGAAGGTATGGTATTGATGATCTGAGAACATCTTGCCTGGCCACGCCAAGTTGAACACAGCATTTTAGCTGTGCATAGCTGTGTCATCTTAAGTATAGTTAGAAAGCACCGAATCTTAGATTACATTACATAGTGTCGCCTTTGCACATTGCTGGTTGCACAGTGCAAAGCACTTTTATGTACTTGCAGCACATGTTGATTTCACATATTTTTTTTGTATTATAATTTCCTATTTTTTTGTGGGGTCTTCTATTTTTTTGTTGTTTTCATGTACTTGGCGTAATTTTTTTATTTTTGTGAAGTTTTTTGTGGGGATCTCACTTCTTTTTTCAAAGATCATCAACAGCCATGAACTGTCTTATCACGGGGCGGAATTAAGGATACATTCTTACATTAGTAAAAACCATACATTTTTATTGTAATTCTTTTTTTAATATTTATTATATCAATATTTGAAATTTCTGTTACATCACAGAAGATAAATTTATCAACTAGTTAATTACAAACTGAAAGCAGTTAAACAATCAAATAATAATGTTTTAAATGAGAATACGCATGTCACCACGTGCGAATGAAAGTGCTTCTCCGTTCTATAACCTTCTATTGCAGATTGCAGATAACCTCCATGCCAATCCAGTTATGTTATATAATAAGGACCAATTAGGAAAACTGCAAACAACTTCTCTGAACAAACTATTATTATTTTTTTACTTTATTTGAAAACTAAAATAAAAAACGAGAAATTTGTAATAAACACTAATAAATAATAGAAGTACAAACAAACGTTACTTTAAATTTATGCACTGTAAAATTTAAACGTGTGAAAAGCCTTCGTATCGTATAATATACGACACAAACATAATGAAGAACCACAGAAGAATAAATTTACAAACTGAAATTAAATTCTCCATTCTATAACTGTATAACTTACTACAGATTACCTCCATGCCGGTTGCGTCCGAAATGTCACTCGACAAGTTCTCTATCCAATGACGGCCGCCGAGCCCTGCCGAATGATCCCGAGAGTCGACGAACGAAACATGTGTTAATTCCTTTTGGCTGAACGTGTCGTGTAACGCGATGCCGAATGATCCCGAGAGTCAACGAACGAAACATATGTTAGTCCTTTTGGCTGAATGTGTACGTGTAACGCGTATGCGTATTATGTTGACGAAAATTTGTTAATTTGTTATGTTTGACGAAAAATCATACAATTTTCGACTGATCCATAATATGATATTACGATATCTCTGTCATAGATTGACCGATTTTATAAAATTTGATCTTATTGGAAAGCTCAGATGCTGTTTACATAAGAAAAATGTTTTTAAATTTAAAAAATATTGCCCGTGAGATGAGATATTAATGAAATAAGTTTCAGGTAAGGTTGGAATTGCCGATTCTCCTGTAAAGATACACGGCAGCGACAGTCGACATATACAGGATGCTCTTCTTCATGTACTTGGCGTCAAGACGCTACCGCGTCTCTAGATATCCCCTTGTATTATTCGAGTACCTGACGAAGATGCCTTTCTTCGCTGTGGGTCTCAATTTGCTCCTATCCACTTTTGGTACGTGGTAGTACGCTATGCAACCAAATGTTTTTAGATAGGATACTGTAGGTTTGTAACCGTTCCATTTTTCCTGCAGTATTCTGTCCCGATCAGTTTTGGTTATCGAGATATTTCTTAGATGTGTCACAGTGATTGCTGATTCGCCCCAAAATTCTTCTAGTACTGCATCTATTAACATGATACGTACCTTGTCTAGAATTGTCCTATGAGCCCTCTCGGCTACTCCGTTACTCTGTGGGTTGTGTGGTACAGTCCTTTGATGCGATATTTCCTTTACTTTGAATAATTCTTCAAAGTTCTTGTTAACGAATTCTCTTCCATTGTCTGAGCGTACTCTTTTAATTTTTGCATTCAATTTGTTTTCATATTTATTTGCATATTGTACGAAATAGTCATATGTCTCAGCTTTGTTTTTTATTAGAAACATTTTAATATATTTATTATATTCGTCAACTATGATGAACATGTACCTGCTACCTCCCATCATCACCACTGACATCGGTCCATACAAGTCAATAAGAATTAACTCAAGTGGGCTTTTCGTTTGGGTTTCGATTATTCTTTTATGGGGTTTCTGGACCATCTTCCCCATTACGCGTGATTCGCATATCTCCAATCTTCTGAGTCGGTAGTCCAAATTTCTTACGGTTTCTTTAGACTGCATGCGGTCTAAGTATTTCTTACACAGATGTCCTAGTCACCTGTGCCAGCGCATTTTACTATAATGGTGGCTGTCTCCGTGGTCATTTTGCATCTTTCCACAGGTTTTACATTAAATGTAAATATACCACCCTCTTCGCATGTTTTAGCTATCACTACGATCTCAGAGTCGGTTAATTTAGCGATTTTATTTCCAAAATGCACATTGACTTCTTCATGATTTAATTTACTCACTGATAACAAATTGGAGCGCAAATAGGATACATATAAAATATCCTTAATTCTAATAGTTTCATCTCTATTATTTATTTGGATAGAGATTCTCATGTCTTCTATTGCTTCTGCTTGTAGTGTCCTGTTATATTCCGTTAGTTCGACTCTGGCTTGGCACGATCTGATATTAGTCATC
Source organism: Calliopsis andreniformis (assembly GCF_051401765.1). Classification (NCBI taxonomy): domain Eukaryota; kingdom Metazoa; phylum Arthropoda; class Insecta; order Hymenoptera; family Andrenidae; genus Calliopsis; species Calliopsis andreniformis. The sequence goes on from NC_135063.1 coordinate 885,316, forward strand.
CTTCTTATGTTCGAAGAGATGTGTGATGATAATCCCGAATCAAGTGTTCACTCCTCTTTACAGTGTTAGCTAATGACAGTTTTACTGAGGATTGCATGTTCCACTGCTTGAAACGTGCGTTCTTTCCTATATCGTGTCAACATACTGCTCTGTTCTCTCCTCGATCTTCTACCACCACCTGAATAGTTACGACCTCTATTACTGGTGGTCTGCGGTTTCTTGTCATTGCGTTAGTAGCAATGTTTAGCTATATGGATTTTCCTACCACATATATAGCATCCACCGTATGTTGTATTTTGGGTGTGCCTTGTAGCTCGGTGTGCTTTCTCATCTTTGCTGTTCCCTGGGATATCGATGTTACAGTTATACTTTAAGCGAGCTTCCTCTTCTCACAAAATTTAGTGTATCTGATCCAATTTAAGAGATCTCTGCATCCTCAAGGCAGTAGTCACCTGTTGAAATCTTATGTCGATACTTCGCATAACGTGATACATCACTTCTCTTTCTTCTATGGAATATCTTATGCTTGCGCTCCTGAACGCTATGTTTTCGGCTCTTGTAATATACTCGTCTACCGATTCATTTACACCCATTTTTATATTTTTTAAATTCTAGACCTATGTGAATTCTTCGATCAACTTCATTACCTATATACGCTTTTTTCAATTGTTTCCACACTAGTCGGCCCGAACATTCGGTTAAGAATTGTCCTGCCTGTTCATCCGATAATGTTGTTATTATTATATCCCGAAGGCTTTATCGTTCTTGCTTTCCCACGTGGCTCTTAGCTTTCCTCCTGCTGATTCTGGATCATCGCTCTCCAGTGGAGGTTCATTTTCCATAACCTGATGATATAACTTGCGTGCCCGTAAGTTTGCCTTCACCTTCAGTGATCAGACATTGTAATTTTTTTCATTTAAGGGTTTTATTCTGCTTAGCAACATTGCTACATTTTCAGCCATCATGTAGCTTATACCTTCCAATGCGATACTTCTAACTGCGTATTTAGGTACCACGTGCCCTTCCTTACCTCCACTCGCGCCTTGCCACACGTTTAGCGTAACCACAGTCTGCTACTATTTGTAGCGTGGATATAATGAAGATACATGATAGAGTTCAACATAATGTATGTATTTGAATATAATAGAAGTTAAACTTTGAAAAGATTGCAATCAGAATCTTCTGATATTTTGCACATACTCTCTTTTCCATTCGCACATGCATGAATCGGTGTGCCGTCAACAATGCCGCCAACAGTGTAGCCAACCGTCGTCTAGGGAACTTAATCTGTAACACATTTAACCTTACAACCAGAGATACAGCAGATGCAGATACATAATTCGAATCATTCGCAAAGTATTAAAACTTAAAACTTACTTTAATTGTAATAATTGTTTCCAAGGACTACAAGTTCAACCAACGAGAAATTAATTACGACGTATTACGCTGACATTTTTGTTATGATTTTAATAAGCTTGGCTTAGATTTTGCGTATTTTAATAAGTTATATATACATATTTCACATATTGTTTACTAATAAAGAAATAAAACGTTATTGGATATGTATACATTTCATTTTTGTTAATACACACCATATCGGTCGAACGAAAATAGAAGTTTCATAGACCATCTACCAACTGTCGCTCTCGTAAAAGCGAAACTATATATTATGTTATGTCCTATAAAAAGGAATATCGTGCTATTTCATCAAACATGTTCGATTAAATGTGCATCGTTTTATTAAAATTATATAATTGATACAATTGTATAATGTTGTGAAAGGCATTTCCAAAAAATGTTTTGTTTTAAGCTAGGCAATTGCGATTATGTACAGGGTGTAACATGCATACGTTTCAATATTTTAAAGGGTAGTAGGGGACCTTAAATGGGTCACAAAATGTCCTATAATATAGTATTCAATCTGCTTCCGTTTTGCAGTAATAATGCTTCAAGGTTAACATGTTTGTATAGTAAACTACGAGTCGGAAGTTTTTGTAATTTTGCGGATACATTAAAAGGGAGCAATAGAAGAAAAAAGTCTTAATACGTTTTATTGTATCTCTTACATTTTAATTTTGATAAAGCTTTAAAGATTGAAAATGCTTGCGGAAAAGAACGTAACACACATAGATGTAGTGGTAACTAAAAGACTGTCAGCAGTCAGCTGTTCAAATGTCTGAATCAGTGTTCGACAGAGCAAGGATCATTTATAATAATAGGAGTCCCATTGAAAGACTTGTGTCTTAAAATTTTTTGGATACTTTTTTTGGGTGGGTGGGGAGTTAATATTTTTGGGTGCTTTTTTGAAGGGATTAATTTTTTTGAAGATTTTCTGTGGGATTAATGTTTTTTGGATGCTTTCTTGGCTGGATTAATTTTTTTGGAAATTTTTTGTGAAAACCAAAGTTTAAACCGAACTCAGCTACTTCGTGTTTTTATATTAAAAATTTTTTTTTATGGGCGATTTCACTTATTTTTGCTATTGGTATGCAGAACATTGTTATTTCTCTACATTATAGCGTGCCCATGTGTCTTTTCCTTACTTATTATGTATATGTATTGTAATTTCTCATAGTGTATTGTAATATGTTTTCTAACATAAATATATAAGCGTCTTTGGCACTTCGTGGTCAACGTGTCTGACAAATGTTACAGTTATTAGCATGCATCTATGTAAAATTATTTTACCTTAGGGGACAAGTATGTCTTTTATAAATAGATTCGGCATGATGAAGTATAACACTAATAATTTTGTACGTGTTTTGGAATGTCGTAGCAAGTACAATTGTGATGTTACATTTATTAATTTTTGAAACGATTATTAATAATACCTGATTACTCATGAGCAACCTCTCCTCCAAAATTTAACATTACATTAACTTACTCTTTATTGTGTAATAACTTCTCCCGTGTTAGGGCATGTTATTACAAGCATCCTCGATTTTTTTAATTTATTGCTTCTGTTATTTTTTTTTATTATTATTCTTATATATATATTAACCTTTATTGTTCATTTTTTTGTTCAAAACTTGACCGATTTTTACAGCTTCCTAGCTGCGTAGCTGAATCCATCTAGTGGCAAAAGCATGAAAGCTAGAAAACTACCTAGCGACAAAAATGTGAAAGCTAGGAAAAAGTATCGCCGTCGGACAAAACTATGTTAAATTACTTTTTTACGTAAAATTAATACTCTGATATCTCAGCTCTCCCTATTCCAATTTACATGTCTGAGGATTCATTTTAGGCGTACGTGCTTAACAATGTAGCAATCGTTAAAATCCATTACACACTGTGTCAAAAGAATAAATCGCTAATCAAAGTTTTTGGACGTTATGGCCGCAGAAAAGATGCACTGCTAGCGTCACGCGCCATTCAACTACTTGGCGCGAGACAATGTCGAGTCTCTTGATACATCATAGCTCTTGTAGCTGTTTTCACGTCTCTACACCATAGCTCGACAATCTGAGAATCTGAGCTAATCTTTCAATTTATTGTAGCTACATTCAGGTCTGTACACTATCGTCACGCATGCGCATTGAAAATTGGGACCTCAGAAATGCCGGAGTTTTGCCTCTGTAAGAATCGTTTGTGCTGCTGTTATCGATTTTAGACCACTTATAGACACGGCCTGTGTATACTGCGTGCATAGGAACTTCAGGAATAGAATGAGGCAAAGATAACGTGAAAAGTGTGATGTCACATGTGGGCAAAAGATGATTTAAAATGGTTGACACGACATACGAGCTACGAACATCTTGATTACTCCATTTCAATATTGAATTCATATTATTAAAAATGGTATAAACATGCTCTGTTGTAATTTTATTACTTGTTTAAGCTAAAATAAGTTTTAAGAAAATAATTAGCCGCACATCTTTTACAGAATATTATCAATATCGTAATATTGAATTCAAATAAATTTTGCAAAATTATAATCTCCAAAATATGTTATAATGAGTGTTATTTAAAATTATAAAAGTAAAGTAAAAACTAATGACTAGCATATATACTTATAAAAAATATTTATTATCTTGTATACTTTAAAAACTACATGACATATTTATTTATTTATTTCTTACAAAAATTAACAACATATTCAAGTCGAGCATTAAAATAGTTTTACATGTTTAGAACATTGGTGTATCACTTTTTTGAAAATGCATAAGTAGTATATATCGTAATAGCATAGCTTATACAACTTGTCCACATCTGACGTTACGTAGATGTTTTATCTTAGTAGGGAAATTATCTGACGGCGTGTCTATAAGTGTATATGATTCAAGTTATCGATAAATATATCATGTTACCGCGCATGGGCGAGACTAATATGAACACAAGGAAGATGGTTACCTTTCGGAGAATAGTGCTCTATGAAGATATTGCAAAAAAATTTTTCTACTACAATAAATTTCCGCTAAAAATCTCTTTTGTTTTCGTAATGTATGCCCCAAAACAAATCGATTGGTATATAACAAGTTGAATTTCGCGCCCTCTGACTTTGCTGAGAATATTTCAAATTTTTAATTTGATTATAAATAATTAATGAAGCCTTAAACACCAAATCACAATTTTTGATTTTCGCCTTATTTTGACCTCTAGAATCGCATCTTAAAATTTTTCCCACCTGTGCACGAACACCGTGTATGCAGGATATCCCAAACAAAGTGCTGGAGCTCTTAAGAGGGGATTCCTGGGTGTGATTTTAACCAACTTTTTCTTTTCCAGAAATGTCTCCTGAAGCTTTGTTAACTAGTTATTAACGAAAAACATCGACCAATCAGAGAGCGTAGATAGCGATCGCTGGGCCGACCAGTGACGGTACAGAAGCTATGCATAGCGTTTGCTCTCGCCGTTCTCGAGACTTGTATAAGAAACTCAAGGTCTCTACGTTATTGCCCAATTTTTCTTAAACTCTTGGATGAAAAATTATGAAAAAAATTAGGGGCACGTTAGCTATTGCGACACAAATTATGGAATTGTCTCAGATTTTTAAATTAATTACCCAAGTTGTACAAAATAAAAAATGAGAGAAAAAATTGAAAAATGCCGATTTTGTATTGTAGCAATACTGAAATAATAATCATATTAATTCAGCAGATAAATATCACTAATACTATTGGTCTCAATTTTGTTCACATTTTTCAATTTGATGATTTTTATTTCTTTAACTATGACGCACTAAACGAAAAAGTGGCCAAAAAATTCCAGATAGGAGAATAAGTAGACATACAATTGTGATCGTTGAAAATCACCCATTCGGAGGAGAACTCATCTGCTGCTTGAACACTTCCTCCACTGGATCACGTTGCCAATCCCGGTTTTTGAGGGATAAAGCAGTGGTAGCGTAGGACCTGTTAATGGCAGGTATATGGCATCACAGAAATACATCTTACGTTTATAACTATTTAGAAGTCTCTTTCCTCCTGTTGACCAAATTAGACATCTGTTGACTAAATGTTTAACGCCGAGTAACTTTCCCTAATTCGTATTTTTACGTCGGGAACTTCCATATTTCCACTCTTTCAATGCATCCAAGGGTTCATAGGGGTGACCGCGACGCAAACCTGGCGGTCTTCGGTCTCGGTTACCAATGGCTCCTTCGAACTTGCAGAGTAATACCTGTGAATATAAACGGCCACATCTGCGAGACGTTCGTTACTGTCTCTTACACTAATCGGATATGCCTTTGCTTTCCCCCATGAATTTGTCTGCGACTTTTTCGATCTGAAGAAGAAACTACCACCTCCACGAAAAAAATCTGACCGAGAACAACTCTCTCTCCGTCATGCCAACTGATAAATCGAATTTGAGTATTTTGAAGAAGTGACATCTCTAAGAAGTCGCACCTAGAACGATGCGGGGCAGGAGCAAGAGACTTCAGAAAAAATCGTCAAGTGACAGCAGAGTGTTATAAACGTGAGGTGTATTTTTGTGGCGTCGTATACCTGCGATCAGCAGGTCCTATGATACTACTGCTTTATCCCTAAATGATCGGGATTGGCAGCGTGACCCAGTGGAGGAAGTGTTCAAGCAGCAGGTGAGTTCTTCTCCGAATGGGTGAGTTTCAACGATTGCATGTCTACTTATTCTCCTATCTGGAATTTTTTGGCCACTTTTTGGTTTAGTGCGCTATAGTTAAAGAAATAAGAATCGCTGGTTACGTAATTTTTATGGATTACGTTTTGCAATATATGTCATTTACGGGTTAGTTTTACATTTTATATGAATCAAACATTTTGATACAATTTCCAATGTTTTCATATGCATACGAATAGTGTAGAATCCGTAGAAACTACGGAAACATTGCTTTTTATTTTTTTATTGTAGTGTATCATCAAATTGAAAAATGTGAACAAAATTGAGAACAATAGTATTAGTGATATTTATCTGCTGAATTAATATGATTATTATATCAGTATTGCTACAATACAAAATCGGCATTTTTCAATTTTTTCTCTCATTTTTTATTTTGTACAACTTGGGTAATTAATTTAAAAATCTGAGATAATTCCATAATTTGTGTCGCGATAGTTAACGTGTCCTTAATTTTTTTCATAATTTTTCATCCAATAGTTTAAAAGAAATTGGGCAATAACGTAGAGACCTTAAATTTTTTGTACAAGGTTCGAGTATGTTGAGAGCAAACGCTACGCATAGCTTCTGCATCGTCACTGCTCGGCCGAGCGCTCGCTATCCGCGATCTCTGATTGGTCGACGTTAGTCGTTAATAATTCGTTAACAAACAACCTTCAGAGGATATTTATGCAAAGGAAGAAGTTGGTTGGTTAATCACTCCAGGAATCCGCACTTAACAGTTCCCACACTTTGTTTGGGACACCTTGTATCTACGCCATACAGTGTATTTCAGGACGGTTGGTACAAAGGAGTAGAGGATGATTCTATGTGTAAAAATAAGTCAAAAGAAAAGGATAACATTCTTTCGTTTAAGATTTCGTTTTCGCACAAGAATGCGTTTGAAAATTAGTCGAGTGTAGGCATAAGTATATGTCTTAAAAGCATGCATTTAGGATTTGTTAGAAGCATATTTCTATCCTCGCGATAGCTACAAGTCATAAATTTCGGTCGACACGATCGTTGCAATATCCTTGTAACTAGAGAAGGATTAGTATATTTGTTTCTCGCTCTGCGACGCTTGCGTTCCTTGTTGACATTTGAAATTTAAATGGACGAAATAGTACAGTTCGATAAGGATATCTTCGTAGGATGTCGTAGAAACGTTCTCACTTATTCTATTCTATTCATTCACTAATTCCTCAACTTCAGCCACTGCAGCTCCTACGGTGAAGAATTAAGGTGTGCGGGAAAGTGTACCAGCCGCGTTAGAAGCACGGCGTAATTCCCGAACCGCGTAGTTCTAACAAGACAGTACTGTATTCGGGAACATCCTACTAAAACGCGTTCTCTGTGAATACCAGCAAAGTATCTATATATGATGGAGCGCGGTTACAATTTCGACAATGCTTCTGATAGCTTATAGAATTACACTCAAATTTTTAATTAGCTGTTGGTCGATGCCTGTAATTTTTGAATTTATAACATGATTTTTAAAAAAAACGTCGAGCCGTGTTGGTGTCATTCGTGAACTTATATTCCGGCTTTGGCATATCCATAATAAGACCCAACTTTTATCTAAAATATTGAATTTTAACTTTCAGTTTCATCTTTAATAATTTGAACGAGTAGATCATTTAGCTTTTCTGGTGTAGCTTTACAAGTATAACATTTTTAAGCTGAGGTACTGTTCGTAAGTACATTTTTCCATCGATCGTGGTCAATAATAATGTGTATTTAATTTCTTTTTGTTGTCTTTTAATAATTGATTCATTAAGGTTCAAAGTTGTATAAACGCAACATTTCATTTGCCATTTTGTCTAGGAAACTTACATTACTCAATTCTACTATCTCATCTTACGGTTATGTTCCGTTTATGCAACTTTGGGCCTTAATTACAGTTATCACTGTTAGTTTTTCGGGAGTACGCCGTGATACTCAGTATCAGTGTGTGTCTCTTGACCCCCCTGATGAAGCTAATTGCAATATTAGCGAAACGTTGGGTAAATAATTCCAAATGGACACGGCGTACTCTCGAAAAACTAACAGTGATAACTGTATGATGCCGGGCCGTGAAAGTCTCAAATCTTTGATTGGGCCTTAATTGGTTAAATGTTTTATTCGTAAACGAACGATTTGATTTTGAACAGCTCGAACTTCCGACCTTAGATGTTGAGTTGATTCTTTGCCAAATAAAAATTTTATTTATCAATAGTAGTGAGTTGATGAACACGATGAATTTTACCAAATAGAGCCTAACATTATTAAGTTTTACTGCTACTAATGAGATAAAAAATAGATATTCATCAGAATTTTCATTAGAGGAAAAGTTTTGCTTATATGTACTGTGACAGTACAAGACTTTTTCAACTCTTGAAAATGGATTTGTGAGTAATAATAGTCGATATATCCAATGGCCCAGAACTTCTTGTAAAACTTTCGCTGCACTAATTTCTGATATGCTATGATGAGAAAGCAAATATACCCTCTTAACACGTTGAGCGCTACGCGTATTTCTAAGACAATCCCGTTCAGGCCACGCGCGCCGCTTCGATTGAAGAGCTGGTATGACAAAGAAAACATTCCACCGAGCAGAATTGCAAGAAGATCCGGAAAAAAACACAAACTCGAAAGAAAATCGGGAAAAGTCTCTGAAGTTCGAAAGTACTGTAAATTATGTTATGACAAAAATGTAAGAAAAGATGGTAGAGTGATGGCAAGGAGAAAGACCAAGCGTGTTGTAACATTTTGTGATACTTGTGAAGGAAAACCATTTTTATGTTTGCCGTGTTACAATGAATCCCATTAATCCTGTAATGATACCAAATTAAGTAAATTTTAAATAAATTTTCTGTAATTCCGTAAAATAGTGTAAAATTTTATAGTTCTCATGTTACACGCTGTCAGCCACCGATGGGTGACGCGGCCTAAACGGAAAGTCTAGTGTCAGCCACCGATGGCTGACATGGCGCTCAACGTGTTAAAATTGATTAAGGAGTAATATGAAGGGTAAATTTTGTTCACACAATTTTATATGGAAAATATGTTTGTTTTGAGTCCATATAAAAAGCTACAGCTTCATCTGTTATAATCGAACGTTGACATTCTTCGTTGTAGTTATTTTATTCCCGATGCAGCTTGTTGTGGAGATTTTGATAACTGTACTACGTTTGCCAGTAATATGCAGTGAAATTTCTGCAGCAAACGTCAGTTTTTCAATAGAATGGTTTTCAATTAAAACTGTTATAATATAATAACAGAGGAAAAGTATTGCAATGAGTCAAATTTCGACTTCCTTTTTTGTTTATATTTCTCAATGTTCGAGGTCCCTGTGAGTTCAACAAGCAAAAACATCGATGACTAAATTCTGTATTCTGTATGTCTGGATGTATGCGTGCGTGTGTATGTTGACGTCTATTTTGTTGTATATATCTTGACTGAAAAATTTCATGGAATTTCATGAAATTTGGTATAGCGGTTTCTGTGTATACTACTAGAGTTGGAAAATATTTGGTCAAGGGCGAAGCGTGATTTATGGGAGCACATATACATGTTGGCGTCTATTTTGCTGTATAACTCTAGACTGTGTTATCGGAACACTACAGAAAATTGTGTTATGTCAAGTTTTTAGCACATTATGAAAAAATAGCATTGGCAAAAATGAGCGTTCTCAAAGACCCCCTTTCACCCCTAAAAATAAAAATGCTATGTTCTTATAATAAACTGTTCATGCGATGTCGCGAAAGTATCATTTGACGTCATAACTAGACGGGCGGTCGTTTCGAGCGGTAGAGATCGACCTTGCGGGTTCTTTCTCTTTTAAAGTGCTGAAGTACACCTTACCTAGACTTATTTTGGGAGTGAGGGAGGAGTTAGGAGAGTGGTAGACTCCTCTTTCATTAGACAATTTAGTGTATTTCACAGTGTATATAAGTTACATACCAGATCTCCCTTGTTTTGAGTATAATGAGATCGTTGTCCCCTATAGGTTTAGCGTAGCCGTCAGACACTCGTGATCACGGTGTTTGCTTCTCTCGCAACTTCTCTTCATCGGACTCACTTCCCTGTCTTGAACTTCACGGATTCTCTTGACGCGGTCTAAGGAGACAGATTTCGACTTTGCCGAGTACATACTCGTGGTATCTTTCGACTTTTCGTGGTCCATGCTACTCGTTACAGTACGCCATCACTGTTACGCTGTTACAGTTCTCGTGTGGTTGATAATCAGAGATTCATTCTGATTCTCGACATGACTCGACTCAAGTATCTCAACTGTATATTCAACCTGCGCGCTGTCGTTCGTTAATCTTATATTATTTCCTTTTTGAGTCATAACTTAAAGAGGGGGAACGCTCGTATATTGTTTAGCCGAATCAGCTTGGCAAAATTTATCACAGTTGCTGGCTAATTCTTTGGTGATGCATTTGTCGTATGTTGACGACAAAAAAGGGGACCAGGTGAATCTTAGTATGTGACAATCGCAACCGAGTTGCCAATTTTTTGGACTTTAATGAAATTTTCCGAAAGTCTTTTCAGAATTTCGTTTATCACATTCCATATCAAACCTATTTTTGATTACTTTGCGGTTGCTTTTCCCATTTATCGGTAATATGTTTGGAGAAGTTAGAAATGTAACATCTGTGGGAGTTGGAAACAGACGAAATAATGATATTCTTCTCCTATTAAACTATTTATTAGTTTAACAAATCTCTCTCTCTCTCTCTCTCTCTCGCTCTCTCTCACGCTCGCACGCACATTTACGTATTCAATGAAAACAACCACACACTCAAAATATCATGTAGACTTTACTGCTTCTTGATGTAGTGCTTTTACATATGACTTATTCAAAGTATACTGATAAAATTGGATTACCTTTCGGAAATTTTTCCAAACATTAAAAAATTCCGGTTGTGAAATAGCGATTTGGATCATTAAAAATATTAATATTACGAACTGAACGTATTTTCAGATATTACAATTTGTAATAAAGGAAAACTTGTTAATATGATTAAAGAAAGCTTAGGAAATGTGTAATGACGGAAGAATACAAAATCAAAAGGAATATTAGAAACTAAGAAAGCTGTTTTATTTTTATTATAAATAATATATAATAGATTGATATATGGAAGAACGACAATATTTGCATAAGAATAATCTACTAACTTGTTACGAGAAATCACAACATTACAATATTAGTAATTAATGCTTAACCATTACGCTTAACAATCGGACAGGGAAAGATTTTATAGATAGTTAAGGCTGCAGTTACAGTGGATGCGTTTTCTAACGAATATGTTTAAATTATTTATCGCATGAGCGATAACTTCAGACATATTCGTCAGAAAATCAGTTCGTTAGAAAACGCATCCACTGTAATCACAGTCTAAGGTGGGATTTCCTATACGTGATTGACACTGCGATCTGCGTTTACGTCCAAACGCATACAATTGTCAATGTACAAATTATCTACTGCATTTGCTTTTTTCATTGTTTTCATGATCTGTATGTTGGACGCAAACGCAGATCGTACCATCAGGTGCGTTTAGGAAATCTTGTCTTTAGGCGGAAAGCGATTGTGAGTCAAAACTGACCCGCCATCCTCGACGGGTTGTTAACAGTCACTTTAAGTATTAAATTTTTTATACTATAAATTAATTTTTGTATCATTGTAATATGGATTTTATTCCACTTAAGTTCTACTGCGTTTTCCAGCTTCTTAATGTTATATTATTTAATTTTCTGTATAACCGCTTTTGATATGATTCGCATGCCTTCGATTCGGATTTATATCTTGAGAATGGAATAATCACTTTATACAAAACACATTTTTTGCCGAAATCACTCGTGTGCATTCCTTTTTAGCATTGGACACAATTGCGTCATTTTGTTTAAAAATGCAATTTTCTTTGTGGTCTTCAATGAAAGAAATTAAACGATGTTATAGTAAGTTTATAGATATGTTTATCTACATTTATTTTCGTTGAAATTTTATATGTCGGCATTTTCGAAAAGTAAATAAATGCAGTTCAAATTGTCAAACTTCTTCTACCAAATTTCTGCTCATGATATCGGCTTTATCTGTACATAAATCATCCTACTAACGTTTAAAATCATTAAATCCATTTAAATTAAACTTTTTCTTATTGGAAAATAATCCGTATTCAATAATCGATAGCCTTGAACTCATCTTGTAGGTACTTTTATGTTGCTTCGTAAGAGGCGATTTTAACGATCTGTTTGTTCAATTTACCTTCTTATTACGCTGCAGTATTTGCTATTCAGCACTTTTATTTGTGATAATATTTATTTAAAAATTCGTCAACTATCACGTATTGCGAGTTTTATATTGCTGCCTGCATAATGATTTCTATCGTAGTGTTTCCATAATTTTGGAAAATTATATAATCAAGTACTTGTTCTTCCTATCAATTCCAGTACCAATTCTTTTATAATTTCTCAAATATAAAACATACACGCAAATAAATGGACGTCTTTAAGACATCCAAAAGTGTAAGTTTTCAAGACATCCCTGTAGTGTGTGTTATAGACATCCCTGGAGTGAGTCTTATAGACGTCCCTGTAGTGTGTCTTATAAACGTTTTCGAAAGTCTTTAAGACGTGTACGGTGTCGAATGTTTTTAAGACGTCCAAATTATGTTGTAGGATGTTCAGACATAACATGAACATGAAATAAACGACTTTAAAACGACGTGTGCTAAATGGATCCATATCTGCATTTATCATCTAGGGCCTTAACGCGTTAAGTGTGGTGTCGGTCACTGGTATCATATTCTATTCTCCCTAAGCATAAGAGGTTTGGAAACTTTTCTTTTCTGAGATGCTGCATGTGGCAGAATTTGAAATACAATAGAACTTTTTGAACACCTTCGACAGAATTTGAATCGTCGCATTAATGCCAAGTGTGTATTATTGGACACAAAAGAAGAACATTTTCAGCATTTTGTTTAGCTAAGTTACAAGCATTTTTAAATTAATATTTGTTTTCTTTCGCAAAAAAAAGTATTTCCCAGATAGCACAAAGATATCTTATGTACGTCCAGAGAACATCCGATCTGGACGTTCCTTACATTCAGAAGACATTCTAATAAGAACTGTATGTTTCCTATATGTCCTTCTTGAGTTTTTAAATGTTGTAGAAAACTATCATTTACATCGTGAGATGTCCTGAGGACATGCTGTAGCAACATCCTCAGAATATTTTCCGGATATCCGAAAGTGATATTTTCTGTACTTTTCATAAACGTTTAAAGCATCTTAAAAGACACTATCGTAATATCTTAAAAGGTATATAAAAAACGTATTCCGAATCTTTAAAATTAAACAAAACATGTTCTATAGTTGTTATAAAGGTTTGAATAGTCTTACACGGGATGAAGTGATAGTGAACCAGACCAACTTTAACATTGACTCATGCTAAATTCGCGTATTCGGACAGTCTGATACCTATACATAATGTGTAGAAGATTTGACTATCTTTACAATAAATATATGTTACAGACGAATGCCGAACTAAGACAATTCTCGTTTTGTGTAGAGAAAGTCCAAAATGTTTAACAGTGACAGATTAGATTTGGGTTAGGTTTGTATAGACATTTCGTAATTTGTTTAGACAAAACGGGAATTGTCTTTCATCCGGGTTAAACCTACATGACAGTTGTTTTTAGAAAATCTACATTTTTACTTTTCAAAACGTTTATAAAATTTATAAGATAGATGTTTTTGCAATATTTGAAATTTAATCCTTTAGAAGATTTAAAAGTTTCTCAAGGCGAACGTACTTAGAAAATACGAAATGTAAGCCTTAAAAACATCTATAGGACTTTCAAAATGGATACTTTTAAAATATGTGGAATTCAAGTCTTAGGAACATCTATAAGACTTCCCAAATGGATATTTTTGTAACACACAAAATTTAAGTTCTAAGATTATTCATGGAACTTAAGAAACGAACGTCTCTGGAATATTACGGCAATGTAAGTCCTAAGAACATCCTAAAGATGTTCAAAATGAACGTAAGAAGATCTAGGAAGAATAGAATACCATATCAAAATTTGGTCATCTATTTCTGATAATGTTTTTTGTATAATTCTAATAATGTTTTTGAAATAAAATTATATTATATCATAGGTGTAATAAAGAAGGAAAAGGAAATAAATTTGAAAAGAATAGAAATGTGTTTCTCATTGTTTTACATATCTAAAGCCAGGAATCTACCGGAAAGCTAAACTATGGTATGCTGTACTAAGTCTGAAAATATTTGCTTCATTATAATATATACGGAACCGTTCCCATCAAAAGTTAATCTGAACTTTGCTTTGTTTTTTCGGAAGCTAAGTTAATAGCTTACACGTAATACAAGATTACCTGATGGACGATTTTTTTGTACACAAGCAAGGCATAGGTTTAGCTTTCGAAAGAACGTAGCACAGTTTGCAATTAGCTTAGCTTTTAGTAGAAACGATTTTATATACATTGAATTGAATCAACTATTTTTAATTTTAGAATATCATAACTCAGCTTAGTTTTCTGGTGAATTCCTGGCTTAATCTGTCAAAGGTATAGCATGGAGCTCTGAATCGTTTTTTTATTTTTACTTTACTTTGGATTATTATTAAATTATATTACCGATTCATTAAAGGGATACTGCTGGCCAAGAACGATTTAGAACATTAACTACAGCTTATTATCGTGGCGCCATGGGTATTCTTCTGATGTATGATGTTACTAGCCTGGAAAGCTTCAATCACCTGTCCTACTGGCTACGAAACATTCAGGAAGTAAGAATATGAAAGAATGTAAAATTGAATTTTGATTTTGAAACATATGAATTGTTTATAACTAATTTTGCATTCTTCAATTCGAAAGGAATAATGAAATTCTCTATCTCATCCTTTGCAGAACGCATCACCGGACGTAGTGAAAGTATTGGCGGCAAATAAATGTGATGTTACCGTACATAGAGCAGTTGACGCGGAGAGAGGACAAAAAATAGCGGAGAATTTTGACATGCCATTCTTTGAAGTGTCTTGCAAAGAGAACATAAATATCGAGGAAGCATTTCTCACTCTTGCAAGAAGAATACGAGAGCAAAGAGGACGTCGGGTACCATTCTTTTTATTAATTAATTGTATTTCAAATCCTTCAGTTGTAGCATGTTTTTAATGTGAATTTTGTTACGGTGGGAGACGATTTAGCCAACGGAACATATGTATGTTCTATTTATTTTCTTTCAACTATCACATCTAAGATGACGTTAGAAGCCCAGTTAACAAAAAAGAGATGTTTCAAAAAATTATTTGGTTACGAAAGGGTTAAAAATAAAACTATGTATTGCAAATATTTGGAGTTAAGTAATCCATATGAATGTTTATATTGCTAAGATTAGAGTGCATGAAAATTATAAAAAATTAACACCGCACCGATTTCAATAATTTTGAAACGTTGTCAAAGTCAACATTCTGAATAATTTTTTCCTATACACATAAGCGCCAGAATGAAGTATAATCGTAACATAAATTTAACTGAAGGTTTTAGCGATTACCTTAGAAATTAAAGTCGATCGGCAGTTACATATAAGAGGAAAACTTGTTCAGAATCTTGACCTTTACAACATATTTCAAGGTCATCGAAATCAATGAAGTTGCCCCTAATGTAAGTGATTATCTATGCATACAAATTAAATTTTTACTATTTTATTTTAATGTTTTTGAAAATTTACCTATCATTAAAAAAATTAGATAGAGAATAATGCTAATATGCTTTGTTTATGAAAAAAATATGGACTACATTCCCTCTGCAATATGATCTTGAAACAATTGAAAATTATACGCTAAATTACTAAATAAATTGTTAGAAACGTTTCTCAAATACAATGTACTGTGATTGTACTGTAAATGATGTCAAATCAATCATTTTTTGTAAATTTTGTGTTGATTATATGTTTCATTTTTCTCAAAATCTCTGATGATTATCAATAAGTGCAATAAAAATTGTAGCATATGTATATTTAATAATCGTTCTTACTCTTTTATTATCTAACTCTTACCACAAGCTTCAGCTTGCAATGATGTCAGGTGATTTGTACTATTTCAGACGAATTTTACAAATTCCTAAAATGCTTATAATTAATTCTCCGTTTGCAACTTGAGTCGTTTACGACCGAGACTATTTTTATTCTTGAATTTTTTTCTGTCTTGTTTAAAAAAATTAGGGTGACATATACAGCTTAGAATTATTGAGTGACATTTCAGAACTTAGAAGAGTGTAAGAACTTTTTTGGGATTTTTTAAAATAAAAATAAAATTGCAAACACAAGGTTAACAAACAAAATTATTATTTTTTTAGTTTTTTATGGATTTTAGTTGTCTAAAATCATCTCTTGAAGTTTTTTCTATTTGTTGTCAAACACCATGTATGTTTACAATATTAATATGTATTTCTTTATATCATTAGACATGATCGAAATCCACATGCTTTATGATTTTAGGCCAGTTTGTTCGAAGCTTCTGAAAGGGAAGGAGCTGACAGTGTAATCAAGGCACAGTCGCCATCTCAACAGGGCGATGCTTGCGCATGTTAGTTTCTATAATAACGAAAATCGAAATTTGCTTCGAGTATCGGTACACGTGAAGTATTCGCTCCAGATAGGATTTTATCGTTCGTGGCCACACGAAAATTAGTAAAGAAAGGAAAAAGTCGCGTCGTTTCTAAATGTAAATGTACATACATACGCATGATGCAAATGAATTGGTCGAATAAACAGTTTCACGAAGTCATGCGCACCAAGAGAATGGGCATCAGAGAAGAAGATACGACAAGATTTTTGTACCGAATTATAGAAGACATAACATTTACGATTATTTGCAATACTTGTCACAAACATTACAAGACACACCGCAAATACTGGCATAAATTGTGCACCTTTGTTCTAATGGTTTCTAAGCGCCGAAAAAGTACTTAGGTAAACGTTCGTTAAACGTACAGCGTGTATGAGGTTGCATACGTATTCACGTAACGCATATATATAAAAAAGGCACAATTATACTCTATATTTAAGTGATATTACTATGAGAGATCGTACTTTTACCTCTAAATACGCTCTTACCAAACTAACAAAATATAAAAAGTTCAATTTCATTTTCGGCATTATTAACAATAAGAGAACTAACACTAACTATGTACAATAAATGTCTCTCTACGATTGTAGAGGCTGTTACTACGTAGTAAATAGTTACTACGGCTCCAGTAAACAATGGCGTATGTTGAGTCATTGTTTACATATGCTTATAGGTACGGTATGTGTATGCATATGTATACCGGCACCTGATACAAATTCATCATTGTCATCAAGATTATTCGAAAGTGATCAATAACGAGACTATTTATTAATGGATACAACGTGGAGTTCTAGCATTTATAAATCATTGTTTTCTTATTAAATGGACAGACGGATTTAAACTGAGCTTTGTAAGAATCGACAGACATTTCGTATTACATATAACTACCAAGAGGCTGAAGTACATAATAGATTTGTAATAACAATCAGTGGACTACATGGTGCAACTGTACAACATTTTGTAAAGTTTTAAACTCCATTATAGTATAGACATATATACTTTTACACTTCGCTTATTAGCAATAATTTTTGCGCAGTTTTATTTATAGCGGTAATGAATTACATTTGTTATTTATAAATATTATCCTCTTAATATCACCGTCATCCTGAAATGTAACCATTTTAAGATCTAGTCATGGTTCACTTTCTATCCATAATATTAAATATTAATGGATTCATATTGTACAGAAACGCATAAGAAAATTTATTGTATCGTTGAATTATGTTTCGAACATTAACATTCTATTTTCCATCTTAAAACCGACTCAGTTTATATAATTAACAAACACGTTAACTGGATATCATCCGTGCAAACATTTCATTATAATCGCTTGATGTTCACGGAAGGCCTAAACGAGGAGCATTCGTGCTATTGATATAGTAGGTATCTCTTTTCTTGCTTAAAACATGTATCCCATGAACATGAGAAATACTTCGTCAAGCGTATTGTGATTATTGTTATATAGTGTAGCATACGCGCAAAAAGAAGGAGGACACTATCAACACTAATATAATCGAGGACCATCGTTTTTCCAATATCGGGTGAGTATGCGTGATTTGCAATCGTATCGAAATCGTTTGGCACATGGACACGTAAGTACTTTTCTTTTTAATCATCGATCTTTTTGGTGAGAACGATCAATACGATCGTCGAAGTTACAGATATTTGCTTAGAGTCAGAAACACTAAACGTTTCTTTTTCTGGTCTCTTTGTATCATGGAGACTAGACAGTTGTGTCCATACGTCAAAAATATCGTATGCGAAAATCACACGATAACGACTTTTGATTAGTGCGCTTTGATAATCATTACGAACACATCTGACGAATTCGATGATAAAGTTAACGTCACGTACACAACGATATCGTGCTCATGGTTAATCCGTTCGTAATTGCGAAAAGGGAGTGTATAAGTAACGGGAAAGGCTGGATAATGTTGATACGTCTCATTTGAGACTAGAATATTACTCTATGCGATAATGATGATACTCGTACGAACGATAGAATTATGTACATGGCAATCTCGAGCATTATATGTATATTTTAGAATTGTATATTAACTCATTAGCAATTATGATCGTATAGAAGCACGGTAATAGCATGTGCAAGCGTCGCACAATTGTATTTCTTTAGATGTATAGGTATACTGTCCGTTGTCATTCATGACCTAAAGTCGCTATCACCGTTCTGATTATCTCGTTTATGCTGGCAGAAGCAAATAAAGCCTTTATTGTGCCTACCGACGATTAAAGCAGGCTCTACACGATGAGACTTGCCTCTAGGCATGTTTCGCGACAAATGATGGGACCAGACCATTTCGAATTATTTTGACCCTTATTGGATTTTCGAAGAAGCAAAGATATTCAAAATAATTTCACGTGATTTCAAACCCATCGTTTATCGTGAGGCATGCCTCGAGGTAAGTTTTATCGTAAAGAGCCCACTTAAGGGAACTGGAACCGAACGAATAGGTCGCACGCACATTTTAAGGAATGAATGCTCGATCGGAGAAAAGTATGTATTTATTGTTAGAGGGATTTGAATTATTCTTTTGAATACGTTAGCGAAATGACTGATTGAAATTGAGCGATTATCGTTTGTAACGTAAAACGTAGCGATGGGACCGAGTACCGCATTCCCCCGTTATAAGCCCATCACTGTGGTCACTATAATTTGGAATTATTATTTAGAGCAAGTTTGTTTTGTTTCCATCTTTGGAAACATGTTACTTGTTACAAAACTTTTCATTAGTAAGCTGTGAATTTGTAGCAAGGAAATACTGCGCGTCTTAGACTATATAAAAGAATATTGTGACAAGTGATGCCCTTATGAGCCTAACCTTTGTTTTGATCTCTTAGTGTTAGCTTATTTAGCATGAACTTCATCATTATATTGATGAACTTACTGTTGAATTTATTTTTAAAATATTCGAAATAATATAAGAAAATATAAAATTTGTATACATACATGTATATTTATATTACTTCTACGTTTTATAATTTTTTGTAAGTTGGAAGTATAAAAAATTGAAGTTAAGAGATTAAATTCATTTGTTTTGACAAAAATATTCTTAATCATAACTCATGTATCTTAAAACACTAATTTTTAATATCACTAATTAGATAATATAAATATTTTTATTCTATCTTAAAGAAGGAAAACATTCTAATAGATGTTATGCTAAAGTTACACGGAAATATTTCTTTTTTATTCCTTGTACGTTTATTCACGTATGTACACTACTATATACCATGTCACAGATGACTAGAATCGTGTATAAGTATTTAGAGATTTTCATATTATTGGAAATGTATAAAATAAACTTCAAATAAAATGATCTAATATAGTTTCATCAGCGGACCTTATCTCCGATATTATTGTATAGGGTTTATAAATACCGATGAGAATAACATTTGATATCAGTCATAGTATAAATAAAAAAGTATATTTCACGCATTTCCAATCATTTGAAAGCGTCCAAATACTTATGCACGGTAGTATATATGTATGTACATTAATGAATTCCATAACATTTAGATAAAATTAACGAGAGATTCATCCCTAATTATATATGTCCAAAATATAAATAAGTAGTATGTTTTTGTAACTTATGCGTGCTTATTGCAAACTTCTAAAATTCAAAACAAATTATTACAAGATATTAAATGCACTAGTATCTTATGATATTCACGTTTATTAGATTTGCTTGTATGTATAATAAGGTAAGGTCATAATACTGTGTTAGCCAACTAGTTCAATTACAAAATCAACAGTTAACGGTTGACAACAAAAACAACCAACAATCGAAAACATTTCAATTCTTCTATTTTTCATTAAGTATTTATGAGTTTTACCAATAAAAATACATCCAATTACAATTGCTCCTTAACTACCTTTAAGCATACGTAATATTTTGTAAAGATAATGCAAATAGTGGAAATAATATGCGCATTTATTTTCATGAAGGTAGCTCTTAGTTAAACGAAAAAGTTAATGACTTCGTTCAAATTTTAAGCAAAATCAATTTAGATTACAAGATACCTTTGTGCAAAATATGGAATCGATTTACCGTATAGTTATCGAGAAATTATCAATCGAAGTTGACGCATTTTAATACCGTAATATATGATAGAATCGATAAAACTACTTCTTAAACACTTTTTATGTCTGAAACAGGACAAATATATTCAAGAACTTTATCAAAATTGAAACAAAGTTGTATTGAAATGTTTAAAGTGAATATATTAATTTTAATAAAACTGTTTGTATGATTTGTTTGTAATTGCTAATGAAAAAAGGGGTTTGTGTAAAAAGTCTGTCAATTGCAATGAATTTAGTCAACTGTAGCTAAACACTAGTCAATTGAATATCCTATTTTCGTATTTCAACCATTATATTAAAATTTAACTTTTTTCAATATATCTAAATAGTGTTAAAAATTGATACTATAATTTACATAGTATTATACCAATTTTATATTTATCATATAGTAACGAACACCCATTAGACCAACATAGTTAGCTAAGAACTACCTTAAACAATTGTTGGCAGTAGAAAACATCGTATATGTTTACTGCTCGATTATAATATATTGAATTTCGGGTATTGAACAGAGATACGCGGAACTCGGTCGCAACTCTAATAAAAATTTGTGAATTCGAAGAAACATAATAAATGAGACTGCTGTATAGTGAAGCAAACACAATTGCATGCGAAGCAAACTATGCACAAAGTTGTAAAACTGTATTGTACCTCTCAAAAATCTTAATGTGCGTTTTTCATCAATTAGGTTATTTGACCGGGGGTTCAATAAGCATCGCGAAGATTTTATAGTAACGTAAATGGATCATTTTATAAGTTGCGTACGGCACTGGTGACAAGGCGACATTTATTTGAGCCGTATCGTGCGCAAGCTTACAGTTACAGTATAGGCTTATAGGCTTTATACTATTTGTAAAACAATAAATATACATATGTAAGTGTATTGTTTCTACACAGAGCACGCTCAAATACATACACACACACATAAGGGTGGACACATATTTGTACCTTCGTCGCTTTTTATACATATATTTATAACACACCTTGAACTAGTATAAACACCAACGACTTCTACAGCTTCCTTGTGCTGGGGAACTTTGAGCAACTCTAAATAGCGGCTGGATAGAAAGTTAAATAACGTTTCCCAAATTCATTTGATTATGAATTCCATTCTGATGCTTAGCATACGGTCGAGATATACCTAATACCTACTTACAAAGCTACATCACGAGGTGTAAATCTCGGATTTTTATGAAAATTTGCAGAAGTATAGAGTAACCGAAAATATTTGATGCATATTTTTTTATCGGCTTTAATTCATGTTAAGAGGGTGAAAATCACCCCCAAAGTTGGAGGTAGAAAATATATTTCGCCTAATATCTTGAAGACTCTTGCGTGTAGCAAAATGGTGTAAATGGAGCGATTGTGTATTTTTGAACGATGAATCAACTTATGTGAACCGTTTTTAAAAGTATCAATTTGTTTAAAAAATATATTAGAAAATAGTATATTTTCGTTGTTTTCACTGACTAAATGTTGATAATGTAAATACTGTGGACCAAAACACAAAATACGGATAAAATAGAATTTGTAATTTTTATATTATATACAAAATAATAACATTCCTAGTTAGACCACATTTTGTGCGAAATTGGGACCTAAAACGAGTGGTCCTACGAAAAACATATATCCTTATAATTGTTCACTAAATGTATAAATAATAACATTGATAATGAATACTCGCAATGTCTCGCACCTGTTGCTAACAATACGAGAGGTTTAGTGTCAGCGACCCTTGAATCGATGAAAATGTAGGAGGTAAAGATGGTTTATAAGTCATTCTCCATCTAAAAATTATTTACTATATGTAAACTGGAGTTTCTATAGAAAACATGGTTTAAGCCAACAACTTTACAAGAAAGTGCAGCCGAGTGCGAATAGGTACTCGTTCATAACATGCAGGGTCCTGCGTTCGAAGCTAAATTGGGTAGCTTGTCTTTACTTCTCTCAACTTTTATTTTAAATAATTCTAATTTTCGTATACCGTTTCACAGATTAGAATTGTTTTGTAATAAAAACTATTAATCTTGTTTAAAAAATGTTTCGAGCTATCTTGTACTTTGGAGACAGAATCATCAAATTATCCGACGAGAAGATAGAATTACGAATGGAAGGATATTTCTTAATTTTTGATAATTGAACAATTATGTAGTAAGTTGAACCATATGTGGTCTACGTTTAAGAAAATATGATAGCTCTGAACAGAGCTGTTTTTGATATGAGATGTGTCATCCGTGGTATCTTCGTTGTAAAAGCTGGAACGACTCAAACACATTAATATCGTTCTACATAATTACTACAAAAATGGTATCTCTAGAAAAAATGATCAAAACATAAATGTTTACGCCACTAAGAGCAGTTGATAAAAACTACTTCGCTACAATGAGAACACAACATGGTACAATGAATATCTTTAAAACTAAAGTCTACAAGGTTGCTGAACTGTTCCGGTACATTGTCTTGTGTAACCGCACTGAAACCACGTATATTTAAATACCGTTTTATATTTCGGGGACGATAATTGATTATGTATTAAAGACTAAAGTTTAATCATTGAATCTCTAGAATTTAAATTAACTGGTAAATTTAAAGTCATTATTAAATCTGAATTATCAAAAATTGAAAAATATTCTTTCATTCGTGATTTTATCTCCTCATCAAATGATCGGATGATTTCGTCTCCAAAGTACAAAACAACTCGAAACACTTTTTACACAAGATTAATAATTTTTGTTGCAAAACAATTTTAATCTGTGAAAAGGTATACGAAAATTAGAATTATTTAAAATGAAAACTACCAAGAGATTAGAATCGGGAACCTGCAGGTTATGAGTGAATGAATAATAAGCATGTATCATAATATAATGACAAAAACGTTCTAAGGATATATGTTTTTTGTAAGGTCACAGCCCAATTTCGCACTAAATGTAGTCTAACTAGGAGTGTTATTCTTTTGTTTATAACATA